>NC_072739.1:61296612-61390857 GCF_026930045.1 Uloborus diversus | reverse complement strand
AAATTCCTGTAAATGCAAAGGCAAATTTTCACCTTTTTTGAGTTTAACAAAGCAAAATTTGCATGCAATTACCCTTTCTAAGTGGTTTTTACAAAAATGCTTATCACGTATAAATGGAGATGGATAATCTGTCATACAAATTGGGCAAGAATTGCAAAATAGATCCAATTTCTTTTTTAAAGCAGCAGGCAATTCGTCGGGATTTAGCCTAACATTTGAATTTTTCTTACTGGACATTGCATTATTGGATAGGCCAGCAAGAAACTGCACAGCTGGATTTAGATCTGAAAGCTCATTTCCATGTTCAAGCTTTTCATGCTGCTGTTTAATGGATTCTGATTCAAAGATCTGGGAACAAATGTTACAGGTACTATTTTTGAGGAATAACCTTATTTCTTCCTCAGATTTATCAGCATGATTACGTAAATGAATATTACGAGCTCGAATATGAAAAAATCTTTACTGCAAAAAGGACACTTTATTTTAACATTCGCAGATTTAGTTGCTTTTCCCCAGTGGTTAAATTTCTTCTGATGCAGGAAATAACTATGAGAATCTTGAAATTTTTCAAAACAAACAGGACAGTAGTTCAGAAAAGGCTTTGCGAAACGGGCAGAAAGACTTTTATATATATATATATATATTTATTGGAATACTTTTGAAAAGGAGAACTAAAACTCTTTCTTGCTGAACCACCAGAATCATGTGGTAAACTCAACTGTCCTATGTGTTGTCTGCTTTTATGACTGGAAACTGATTTTCTAGCAAGGACATGCGTACCACTTTTTCTGGCCTTAAAACTTTCTTAACACATGATTTATAAAAAACTTCTGCACACACTTCATTTTTTTCAAAGTGCTTACACAGTAACATTTCCGTCGGGTACTCGCTTTTGCACCACATACAAGTGAAAGAATCTGTGCGTTTAGCAAATGAATGAAGATCACTTTTCATGTTTCTAAAAGATTGATTGTTTGGTGGATATTTTTCATGGGAAGATCTATTTTTTCGCAGATGCTTACTACTATCCTTCGCAAAACTTTTGCGAGCAGAAAAACTTTCTTGCAATTTTGATGACTTAGATTTACAAATACCTCTTTGAAGATGATTGTTATATTTTAGTTGGTTTTTGAAGAATTGACAACAAATGGGGCAAACAATGATATGTTTTCCTGTTGATTGATTTAACTGAGCAGATGAACCAGGCTTTTTTTTTGAAGCTTGAAATTTAAAAAAAAAAAAAAAAATTTTCTTTTTAAATAAGTTTTGACACAGGTCTGTTTATGGTGCTTAAAAGAATTGAAAAAAATGAATTTTCTTTTGCAATAGCAACATGCAATAGGAGAACCTATTAATTTCCCAACACATTTAATCCTGTGCTTATATAACACACGCAGATAAAACGTAACAAATCCACATTTTTGGCACTTTTTTTCTTTCTTTCTGGTGTTTAAAGTCAGATTATGTCCAGAAGGAAATCTCTTTTTGGCATCCATTCTTTACAGCTAAAAATAAAAAAAAGCACACTTGTACATGCATGTAAATAAAGATAAACAGTAAAACAAAGACCAAGGGCAGGAAAACCTTTTTTTTTCATTATAAATAACAAATGAGGCAGTGAGAAGCAAAGAGATGTAACCGGACATTTTCAAGTTTTGAGAAAAACGACTATTAAGATAACATCCTAGATAGGCTTTCATTGAATTTTTTTTCAAAATCATGCTATACAGCACCTACCAGGACTACTAGTACTATCTCTTGCCCCAAGACAGAAGAGGGGTCCACCTCCCATTTGTACTGGTTATCTCTAAATTTTTAATGTTGTCATTAACACCCCTATGCTTCTCACTGCCTCAAATGTAAACTTTACTAGAAATTAGAAACGTACCGAGTACTCGGTAACTACTCGGTACTCGCCCTAGTCGTCCAAATTCTGATCAGATACTCGGCCAATACCGAGTAGTTGCAAAAAATTGAATATTGTTCAAGACAGATACTAAAATTTATAAAAAAAAAGAGCAAGCATTATATTATGCAATCATTTACAGTTAAAAATTTATAAGTCAAATTTAAATTTTGAGAATAATCAGTGATCGCAGCCGTCCTATAATTCCTATATTTTTGAAATATTGAAAAAAAATGTCCTATATTTGTCCCATAATTTTGAAAATTGCTGTTTGTCCTATATTTTCTGTTTTCTCATCAAACGTAGAAATAAAAAAAAAATCTAAATTTGTCCGAATTTTTTTTTTAAACACGGGAATCGATGAGAAATGGTTTGAACACAAGAAGGAACCACGTGTCTGAAATGCGCTTAATTCTCCTCTCCGTTTGCTGCCCAATGAATAGGGTTACTAGATGGCTGATACAGTCCAATCTAAACGGGGAACAGTGTAACCCGGAAATCTCGCCAGCTGTTCCCCTCGTTAGGTTTAGTTACTGCTTTTAGCATTAGAATCTACGAGGAGTCATGCGATCTTTAAAAATATCTAATTGGCCCTGAATTATCAAATGACCGGTTTTTAACCGAATATATGCATCATTAAACAAAATCATTCGTTACTTTTATTTAATATGAGAATTAAAACTTGGCTATTTCTCGGCAACCTTTCGCCAAGATAACACTCCAAAATTGGCAAGTGGCCAAACAGTGGAGAGGAAGGAGCAGTACGTTCGCTTCTTGCTATTTGGCGTACTGAATGATTTAGGCTTAGAGGGGTCGCGTGTTGCCGTGATTATCGTTTAGCATGTGTGATTGATATTATTAAAAGATGCCTCGACAAACAAAGTTTCAGGAAGATTGGCTTAACTTGAAAGATTGCACTGGAAAGAAAGTTGAATTTTGGTGCAAGGACGGCAGAGACGAATTCCATTGCATTTGCCGATTTTGCCAAAAAGAAATTTCTATTGCTAATAGCGGAAAGTTGCAATTGTTGCAACATGCCAGCACTGCAAAACATAAGAAGTTCGTGGGAGTTGCAACTGATACATCTCAATCCAAATTAACTACTACCTCAACAGCTTGCGGTGAGAAAGGACTTTGTTTATCAAATGCAGCCAGTTCAACTTCTTCTATTTGGAACTTAAGTGAAGAAGAAAAAATAATTTCTTCGGAAATTCTTTACATCCTGCATGCGGCAGTCAATAAGATATCATTTTCATCTTTTGATGGCATAATGAAAATATTTTCCAGGATGTTTTCTGGGCACAATGCCGCAAAAGAGATGAAGCTGTCATCTCGAAAAATCTCTTATGAGATATCTCACGGATTAGGACCCTATTACCTATCCCTCATCACTAAAGATGTTGAGAGTTCTTCTTTTTTTACACTTATGTATGACGAGACATTAAATGAAGCAAATCACAAACAAGTTGACATTCATGTGCGATATTGGAGTAACGAATGTAACAAAATTCAGCAGAGCTATATTGGCTCTGAAATGGTATTTCACGCTACAGCAACAGATATTGATTCTGCAATCATGAACTGTATAAGGAAATCAAAATTACCGTTGAAGAAAGTGATAATGCTTGGTAGTGATGGACCGAATGTAAACAAGGCTGTTTTTAAAATTATTGATCAGCGTCTAAAAAATGATGGTGTAAAAGAAGGACTGATAAATGTTGGCACATGCAACTTGCATGTAATGCATAATGCGTTTGGAGAAGGATTGAAAATAGACAGTTTTGCTTCTATCACAGAATTTTTAGAGGATATTGACATATGGTTTTGAAAATATCCTTCCAGACAAGAGGATCTTATGATAACAGCTAGCAGTTCAACTGAAGAGGATAATATTTGCACAACATCAAGATTTGTCAGTAATCGCTGGTTATCCATTGTCCCTTCCTGTCAGCGAGTGTTAAAAATGTACAACACTTTAAAAAAGCATTTCCTGAAAGATTTAGTTGACAACAGAAGTGGTTTGATCAAGAATGAAAGATACGAGAGAATTAGAAATGCGCTTAAAGATGAAGTTACACCTGCATACTTGCAATTTCTTGTCAGTGTGGGCTTGCTTTTTGAAAATTTTTTACGTTTTCTGCAGAGTGACACAACTCTTATTCATCTTTTATATGATGAAATGGTTTGTATGGTTAAAAAACTACTTTTTAGATTTATCTGCATGGAAAAATACCAAAATTGCAAAGATGAAGCCCTTGTCGAAATTCCACTTAAAGTCATTATAGAGAAAGAAAATTTTAAGTATTTAGATGTGGGCTCTGAAGCAACTAAAGTGTTATCCAGTGTTGGATCTGCTGAAAAAAGGTGTTTCAAGCTTAATGCTCAAAATTTTTATTTTACTGTGACTTCTTATCTGATGCAGAAGCTGCCTTTAAAAAACCAATTATTAAAATGTATTCAGGTTTTGCACCCTCTTTCTCGAAAGGAGCCTGTAGATAATACAGTGGGAGTTGTTAAACGTCTATTGAAAATGCTACTACGCTGTGTAAATGAAGAAGAATAAAATCCTGGATGAATGGCGGATATATGTCTCCGACGATGACATTAAAGAGGATTGGAGTATAATAACCCAGTCTGACGGAGAAACAAAATGGAATGCTATTGACATGTACTGGGCCAATGTTTTGTCTCTGAACAATCTCACTCTTGGAAAGAAAAGATATTATCATCTTTCGAAACTTGTGAAAGCTGCACTTTGCTTATCTCATGGACAAGCGCCTGTAGAGCGTGGGTTTTCTGTTAATAAGAGAATGATGAGTGACAGAACAAGAATGTCCCAAGAGACAATAATTGGATTGCGTCTAATTAAAGACAATGTTAAAAAAGACGACGTCGGTGAAACATTAATTACAAAAGAAATGATAAGTTATTACAAAGGTGCTCATTCAAAGTACAAGGCTGAATTACAGGAAAGAGAAGCAAGGAAGGAAATAATTCCCAATAAAGAACCTGTGAGGAAACAAACAACGCAAGAAAAACTCCATTCATTGAAGGATAATGTTTTAAGTGCACATAAACTGATTGAAGAGGGCAACAAGTGACTGGCAGCTGCCTTGAAAAGAAAATCATTTGAGGATGTGGCAGCAGCACAAGCCTTAATTGCTGCAGGTGAAAAGAAACTGAAAACTTCAAATTAAATTCACCAAATATACAAATAGAGAGACATATTTTGATTGACACTCTTGAATTAAGGTTTGATGCGAATTGAACGTTTTACAGCTTTTTGAAATAAGTTGTATACAAAATTTAAAATTTCCTTTAAGTTTGCTAATTTGTTCTTGTTTATTTTGAACTAATTTTGTTTAAACAAAATATGATTGGTTAATATTAAGTTCATTTGCTGTTGTAACTTAAGAAGCAAGATTGTTGTAGTTATAGTAATTCCAATAAAAAATTAGGTTTACATTTCATACTTCTAACAAGTGCTTATTGTTGTTGAGAAAGTTCTTAACTATAGAAACCCTAAGCTAATAATTGGTAATAAATTTTAGTAACTGAATTCATTAAACATTCTATTAAGCTACTGAATTAATATTAGTATTTAGTGAGGTATCTTTTACGCTTAAAATTAAGTTACAATATTTAAATTACAAAAACATACAATAACCTATACAAGTCTGCTGAAGTATTTAGGATAATGTTGATTTGTTAATTGCCAAATTTGTTGGTAAGTAAATTTTTGATGCATTATTTTCAAACTAATTTTCTTCAGAAAATGACATGAGTAAATTAATGCTAAGGATTAGAAACCAATATTTAAATTTTGACGTGATCAAAAAGTGAAAATTTATTTCTTTTTAAAGTGTCCTATATTTTTTTTTTGAAAAATCCTATATTTTTTTTGAGCTTGCTGCTATCACTGAATAATGAAGTTTGTAATGCTTCAATGGGAATAAATCTTTATTTTAATGTCCCCAAAGTTAATAAAACTTATTTATTAAAAATTATGCAAAAAAGCTAAGTATAGAAAATATGGAATTTTTATATTAAAAATGGATTTTTGCTAAACAAAAATTAGTTATAAAAAATATAAAAATACCTTTGCTTAAAAAATAAAAGGAAATAAAACAACGTTAAAAGCACAGTGCAGGAACACTGCAGACACGTGTTTTGGCGTTACAAGGAATTCCTTTTTCAATGCACAAAATGGGAGCTCGTGGATTTAAAGGCATCCGACAAAAGTCGGATTTTTTTGTCGAATGTCTTTACATTCTTCAGCTCACATGTTATGCACTGAAAAAGACGTTCCTTGTAACGGGGGGGGGGGGGGCAGAAACATGGGTCTGCAGTGTTCCTGCACATTTGTTTTATCTGCTTTTAAAAATTATTTTTGTTTGGCGGACTAGAACTAAAATTGATTGGTATACAGTTAAACCCCTCCTAACGGACACCCCTCAAAGGCGGACACCCCTCTTATGCAGACAATTTTTATTTCCCAGTTCCAATGCAAATAGCATTATTAAACCCCTGTCCTGTTAGTGTCCGCCTAGCGGACACCTCTCTATTGCGGACAAAAAAATTGTCCTGTTAGTGTCCGCATTAGAGGGATTTTACTGTAATTTGTTTTAATTCCAACTTGATTAATCATACCTTTTATTTATTTATTTTTAATTTTAAAAATAATTTTTTTGTAAAATTTTTGACACAAACAAAATTGTTTATATAATGCGTAATTGAATTTCAGCAGGAATTTAGTTTTAAAAACTATTATATGGACAAGGAGGTCTATACTACTATTCCAATAAGTTCAAAATTCATCACATGTGTGTTGGTGCTCCTTCTTAAAACATAATTGGTACTTGGTAACTCGGCCGAGTAGTGAAAGGCCAAGTACTCGGTTTTCGGCCAAAGTGCTACTCGGTACGTCTCTACTAGAAATGCAAAAAATAAACAATAAAATGCCTAATGGGTAATAAATATTTCATCTGATTATTGCAGATAAGATAACACTCCCAGTAATTGGCAGGTCGACAGTTATTGGCACTTGCTTCAAAAATGTCATAAGATTCATATCCAATCTTTGAAAAGTAGAAGGCTATTTACCAGCTGAATGAAGTTTACATTAAAGATTATAATTTCGGTTCATGTTACTAGATGGCAGCAGAGCAAGGGAAAGAGAAACAATTGTGGCTTGTGTCCAATCGGACATTTTTGTTGGAAAAGCTTCTCTGTCAAAATGACACAGGGCTTTCAAATTCGTGAAAATCAATCAAAATATTGGCTTTTGGATGTTTAAATATTTAAATAAGAGAATTCTGTATGAGCAATGTCAAAAAAAAAAAAAAAAAAAAATTGTCAATTGGTGCAAAATTAGCTGAGTTATGATCAATTTTGTATATGATCATGTCCCTTTGTTTACATTTTGCGGCTGCTGGAGCAGCTGTATAATGTTTCCTGCTTACTTGAGATGTGAATGATTTTATGAATTTTTTAAGCATTTTTTTTCTAATTATTTAATTTTATTTTAAAGTTTGTAAGATGGCAACATAAATTCAAACTGTTCTCAATCTTTTTTTTTTTTTTTTTGCAAGCTATTTTTTCGGACACAGTTTTGATATTTGTTTCTGTTAGTTTTTCCTTATTAGCCAACTTAAACTGTTTTTGTTCATTATTTTGTTTTGTTTCTATTGAATTATTTGATTATGTTTTTATTCTTCCTTACGTTTTTCCTTCCTATGTCATCCGAACAGTGTAAAAATTTAATCTGGAGGAATTTTCTGCATAATTCGAAATTTCAGAAATCCGAAGAGGCGCGAGCCCCAATTACCTTGGATTTTCGAGACTCTACTGTAATTGATTTACGTTCTTTGAACAATCTCCTGAAAACTACCATGTACAGTCAGCAAAACTTGTTACAATAGAAATAAGATCATCTTCCACACATGGATATTTTTTAAAATTATAGTTGCACTGCACTACCTGTGGTAATTTTGCTGGCTCGTCTTTTAGTAGTCATCGCTCTGACCCTAGTCGCTGTTTCGACATTAATGACAAAATTGTTCCAAACTTTCACTGAAATGGGAAGGGGTCGTGCAGCTTTAGACATTTTCAATTGTGTTGGGGATTCCAGCTATGGACACAAAGGCCCAGACAGGCAAGTTTTGGTACACCAGTGCTCTTGCTGATGGCGACACTGCAACTTCTGAATCAATAAATGCTGCACAAGTTTATGGTGCTGATGGTAAAATTGAAAAAGAAGAATGCCTGAACCATGTAGTAAAAAGAACTGGGAAGGGACTTGGAAGAATGGAGAACAAAAGGTATAATACTCGGAGGGAAAAAAGTAGGGAGTCTAACGGACAACACCATCACCAAGCTTCGAAGGTTTTATTGCAAAGCTGTCAAAGATAATGCCCGAGATGTCGAGAAAATGAAAACAACCATTTATGCAATGCTGTTCCATTGTATGTCGAATGACAGGAAGCCACAGCACAGCAAATGCCCACCTAGTGCGAAATCTTGGTACTTTTTCCAAATTGCGTTAGCTACAGGTAGTACTCCGAAAAAGCGCTCAAAAATGAAAACTGTTTTGAGGCAGGAAAATGTTGAGAAAGTTATGCCGGTCTACCAGAGGCAGCATCTACAGAACTTCTCCTGCGATACACGAAAGGGAAAACACAAAATGCCAATGAATGCCTGTATAGCTTCATATGGGGCAATGTTCGAAGGAGATTTTTCTGTCCAAGAAATATTTAGATATGGCTGTCACTTCAGCTGTAAGCAAGTTCAATTTAGGATGTGTGAAATCTCTTGAATTTGTAAAATTTGTGTAACGAAAACTCAAAAGTGATCGCTGAGAAAAAGTACAAAAAGACGTCCCTCACAAAAGAACACGAGACAATCCAATGAATTTCAGCAAAAACGTCCAGTGAAGAACCATTTACGTTTTTGAAGGGACTGTGAAAAAAGCGTACAAATGAAAAAAACATATAATAGGCAAGCTTTAATGTGTTAGACTCTGCAGGGACCAATTGGAAAAACGTATTTGTGATTGATAAAAACATATGGAATATAAAGTGCTTCTCTGTAATGCCAAAAAATTCAAAAAGTCTTCCGAAAATATCATCAAAAGCAAAAGTGAAGGAATTACTCATTGTGCAGGAACATGGTGCAATCAAGTCATCTGAAGTAACAGATTAAGAGGTCTCGGTCACGTCTGGAGAAGCCCTGAAAATAACCTGGCCAGAGCTTACACATTCAAGAATCCTATGGGATCCTGAACTAGAGGAAGACCACCAACAAGGTGGATGGATGATATTGAAAGTAACTTCAAAAACTACTTTAAAAAAACTGGCAGCAAGTTGCTGTGTATCGTCTGAGTTGGAAGGAGGAAGTGAGCTGTCAAGGCAGCCTAGACCTGAAAAAGAAAAAGAAGAAAAGAAAAAGAATGTCTTATATGAAAATAACTGGGACTGGGCATTAATTTAAACGCATTGCGTTATTTAATCATTCTCAAATTTAAAACTAATAAGCTGCTTTCTTTCTTCCAGAAACCTGAAATATGGCATCTGCACCCACAGTACATTCGTTAAATGGAATCAAATCCAATTTTTTGTATGCTGAAGAAGCAATGATAAATGCTGTTTGTACTCAAAACATAGACTTTAGAAAAATTAGCATTACATTTGGCATGCCTCACAGTGCTTTAAAAAATGAAGTCAAAGGAAAAATCTGACAGAAAGAAAACTGAGCCGATCATCAATTCTTACAGCAGCTGAAGAAGATGCCTTAGTAAGATGAATTTTAGGAATTGCCAAAGCTGACTTTCCTTTTGTAAAGGAGGAGTTACTGTCCACAGTTCAAAAAAATTATTGAACTGGCAAACAGGAAATCTCGATTCAAATAACAAACTAAGAAAAAAATAGTTTAAATAGTTTTTGACTCGTCATCCTGAAATTAGTGTGTGCATTCAAGAAACCTTTACTCATTCAAGAGCCAAAGTAAGTGAGGTTGGTTTGCGAATGTGGTTTTAAAAAACTGAAGATTATTTGTACAAAGAAAATCTCTAAGAGGTTTTGAAAGATCCTTGGAGAATTTACAATTAAGATGAGGCTGCATTTTTGCTTTGTCTCAACCCCTCAATCCAAAACAGGAAAAGTCTTAGCTTCAAAGAAATGCAAACATATTAATTACGAAATTGTGCAAGGTTCAGACAAAGAACCTCTTACTGTACTGCTGATAATTCGAGCTGATAAAGTTGTAGGCCCACCATTTATAGTTTATCCTCAGGTTAAATTGCCATCAGATTTAGTTAATAATGCTCAGCTAATTCCATGCCAAAGTACACCATAACGCAGAAATTTGGATTTACTTTTCCATTAATTTTTCAGATAGACAGATTTGACTGCATAACACAACAAAAAGATGTTGAAATAGATGACAATCAGATTTTGGTCATTGACCCCAAGAAAGTGATCAGAAGTGGTAGCGGTGGAAATCAAGAAAATCGTATTAAACCTGTTGCTATGTTTCTTTCTGCCATTTAGTATCTATAAGTTTAGTTCTATAAATTCCTAATAGATAGCAGGGTAAGTTTAGTTCTATGAATTCGTAATAGATGGCGGGGTAAGTTGACTCGAGAGGGCGCTGGCCAACAGTGTGGATAGCTACGCCATTGTGGGACTGTTGTGGTCAGCGATTTGATTCTTGAATGCCTTTTTTTTCGATATTCAGGTACATAATTTGATTTTGTAGGATTTTTCTATTGGGTTTTTTTTTATCTTATTTCAACAACGTTTCTTTTTGTTCTTATAGTTGAAGATAGTGACAGTGAAGCACCGTGTTTATACGTTTTTGAAGGGACTGTATGAAAAAGCAAAACATATAATAGGTATAAGTTAATGTGTTTTAGACTTTGTAGGGACCAATTTTAAAAACGTATAATTGATAAAAATGTATAAAAGAGAAACGTATAAACGGTGCTTCACTGTTTTTATCTAAGTAAATAATTTCGTTTGTCATATTATTCAATTGTGATTGTTCTTTATATAACGTTTTCGATATAGAATTGCTTGTTTGGCAAAACATTTCAATTGCAGAAAAAAACCACTTCACTCAACAGGGCAGGGTTACGGTAGTGTGGTTGCTTGGGGCGTTAAGAAATGACCTTTACAGTTAAGTATTTTTAGTTTTAAAGCTAGTGCAGGGATAGAAGTGACATTTGCCAACAAAAATATAGGAAAATATAGGAATTTTCTGAAAAAAATATAGGAATTCGATGGAAAATATAGGAATTTTTTGCAAACAATATAGGAATTTTTCGAAATAATATAGGAACATTATGAAAATAAAAAAAGAGGACATACAGGAATTTTTATAACAAGGCAGGCCAGTAGGTTATTTTTTTTTTCAAAATGCAATACAGTCGAACCTGTCTATCTCGAATTTTACGACACATAGGAAAAATTCGAGATATGGAGGCTTCAAGATACAGAAGTTTTGAAAAAAGCTCTAAAAATAAGTAATTGGAGCAATGACTCGAAAGTAAAACTTTGGGAGCAATTTTACTAATCAACAATGTCCCCTTCCTCTCAGTTTCAGAATGGATTTAATTGCTGGAAAACTTGCTTTTTGTACATAAAGTTTTAATTCTGGAGGATCATGTGATTGCTAATATTAAGAAAAGTGCTTTGTGTCTCCAAATTCCAGTCAATAAAGATTGTTGTGGATGGAATTCAAGAAAGACACTTAAGTCGAAATTCGAGTTATGCAGGTTTTCAGAAAATTTCATTCAAGACAAACATGGGGGAAAACATTGAATTACTACTTTATGTGCAGGGAAAATGAAAAACTTCGACACAGAGAGGTTTTCGAGATAGGCAGGTTCGAGATAAACAGGTTCGACTGCACTACTATTTGATTAAAAACATGTAATAACACTACCTGACATAAGTGCAATACATACGCATAAATAAGTCTAAAAATACAATTTTGCTTTGTTCTTAGAATTTGAAGCACTTAAGCATCTTGTCTGATTCCATCCCGTGAATGACCAAATATGGCGACTATGTTTCACACGTAGCTGCTGGTCCGGTAGCTTTCCGGTTGGAAAAAAAATGATAGCTCCAGATTTACCCTATTATGTTGTTTGTATATTTATTTTGTGAATGAGCTGCTTTTGAATGTGGAATTTTGTGAATGGGGCCGCTTTTACGATGCGTAAATTTGTGAAGGGGCCGCAAAGCGGACCCAATTTGTGTCTGGAACGACCCCAAAGTGTGCATGTCTTTCCGACTTCCTCAATTCTTTTAAAATCGAGAACAGCTTTGCGTATTCTTTTTTGAAAACTTGGCTGTGCGGCCTCTTCGGAGGCATTATTATTAAAATGAACGTTTAGTTGATACGCGAACTGCAGCACCTACATTCCACACAATTAAAACCAAAACAATCGAAGTTGAGATGAGCTATCCCGCAAGTAGCAATAATTGCAACCGTAGCCAAACGCAAAGTTCCGAAAAAAGAAAAAAAATCGTGCGTGTGGAGACCTGAAACGGTAAGTGGCCGGAGAGCCCTTCCTAGAATGACATCATCAAAACCTACACAGCCCATGCGCCCATCATGATCGCCCAAGTTCATCGACGCCGAGTTCGAAAGTGAAGTTTTGAGGACTTGCGCAGGAGCTTCATGGGCTCAGAATTGAGCTGCAGAGACGAGCTAAAGTCAAACGCTGCTCCACTCAGGAAGAAACACGGTACAGGACACTCAACACATTTTAGCTTTAGAAAAGGAAGCAGACCATTTTCAATTAAAAAGAGGACTAAAGAGGACCAGTTAGGATTAAAAAGATGACCTTGGGAGGACCATTCATTTAATTTCAAGGAAGCACCAAAAGGCAAATTAGCTGCCTGCTGCTAAATCCATGAAGATAATTTGTTAATTAACCATAATACTGAGATTTTTAATGATACAATTCCTTTATCTTCTGCACAACTGTTCTTTTTATCCAATGAATAATAATATTATTTACACAAACATTTGCATGGGAGGGGGGGGGGGTTGCTGGTAGTCCCACAGAAGGATAGATGAAGCTGTGCTTCATCTTTCCTTAGTTTAAAATTATTTTTGTGTTTTTCTGTCTTGTAATGCTTCTTAATAGCATTATACCCTTCACAACCGATATGAATCTATCACACACCAAACAGATCTACTGTATTCAAAGTTTTCCAAAAAATGTCTGAAATGCTCAACCACAAAGGGAAGCAGATCACATGAGGCTTAGTTTTGCAATTTTCATATTCAAAGTTTATTTTCAAGAATCATAAAGCTTACATTAAAAAATTACTCCATGATTGCAGGGCCATGAGTGCTTTGAACTTTTATGTGGGGGAACAAATCCCCCCTTAGCAGGCATCATGCCGCCTGCCTTGTTTAGTGGTCAGAGAAGTCTGACTGCGACAGGAAGGTCCGGGTTCGAATCCCGGCTCGGGCATGGACGTACTTTCTTTTGTCCTTTCTTAGTGTGAATCTAATGTTATGCTGTAAATAATTGCCTACCCTATAAACTGGTCCTTATGACATGTGTGTACTGTGGAAGTCGGACTTCACACCAAATGACTTTGCGGTTGGAAAAATGAAGCAGCGCACCCCAAATTGCCAGCCTAGCTGGCACATGAGAACAACAGCAGGCATCATGACAATGAAATGATGTACACAAATTCAACTTTATGAAATTACATACTTCAACTTTGTTTCATATACAAATGCTACTTTAAAATACTATGTACTCAATTATTTAAATTTAATATCCCCCCCCCCACACAAAAAAACAGTAATAAACGAAAATAAGCAAAGACTAATCAAAATTAAGTTTGAAAAACTAAATAAACTCGAATTAAACACAAAAATTATTAATTTTTTAGTTATTTAAATAAAAATTAAAACGTATCATGTCAAAATAACTTCTAATTGTCATAAATATAAAAATATTTATAAGATGCAAAACTATTGAAAGCTCACAGAAGCATATTTTCACGAACCAAGTTCAATGTTGGCATGTTTCCCATAAAACATTTATTTTCTACTAAATTAAACATAAAACATGCTAATCTAAGGTGGCATATGGGAAAATAACATTCGATTGGGAAAAATATTTCAACATTTACATGATTCAAAAAGATTGAAATTTCAAACACAAAAAGCAATTTTCCACGAAGTCCGAGTAAGTTCAATGTTACCGTGGTTTCCAAAATAATTCCTTCATTAATTATTGAAATTAAATGAAAAATAAGCTAATCTAAAGTAGCATATGTCAAAATAACTTCCAATTGTGGAACACATCAAAATATTTATAAGATGCAAAAGGATTGAAATTTCAAACGCGAGATGCAATTTTCCGTGAAGTCCGAATAAGCTCAATGTTGTCATGGTTTCCAAATTTTTTCCTTCTTTAATTACCAAAATTAAACGAAAAATAAACTAAACTAAGGTAGCATATGTTAAAATAACTTCCAATTGTGGAACACATCAAAATATTTACAAGATGCAAAAGGATTGAAATTTCAAACGCGAGAAGCATTTTTCCGCGAAATCCGAGTAAGTTCAACGTTGCCATGGTTTCAAAAATTATTCCTTCATTAATTATTGAAATTAAACGAAAAATAAGCTAAGCTAAGGTCATGTCAAAATCACTTTGGATTGTAAAAAGCATCAAAATATTAACAAGGTGCAAAAGGATTGAAATTTCAAACGCGAGAAGCAATTTTCTGCGAAGTCCGAATAAGCTCAATGTTACCATGGTTTCCGAAGTAATTCCTTCGTCAATTATTGAAATTAAACGAAAAATTCGCTAAACTAACGTAGCATATGTCAAAATAATTTCCAATTGTGAACCACATCAAAATATTTACAAGATGCAAAAGGATTGAAATTTCAAACGCGAGAAGCATTTTTCCGCGAAATCCGAGTAAGTTCAATGTTGCCATGGGTTAAAAATATTTCCTTCGTTAATTATTGAAATTAAATGAAAAATAAGCTAATCTATAGCAGCATATGTCAAAATAACTTCCAATTGTCAAAAACATCAAAATATTTACAAGATGCAAAAGGATTGAAATTTCAAACGCGAGATGCAATTTTCCGCGAAGTCCGAATAAGCTCAATGTTGTCATGTTTTCCAAATTTTTTCCTTCGTTAATTACTAAAATTAAACGAAAAAAAAGCTAAAGTAAGGTAGCATATGTTAAAATATCTTCCAATTGTGGAACACATCAAAATATTTACAAGATGCAAAAGGATTGAAATTTCAAACGCGAGAAGCATTTTTCCGCGAAATCCGAGTAAGTTCAATGTCGCCATGGGTTCCAAAATAATTCCTTCGTTAATTATTGAAATTAAATGAAAAATAAGCTAATCTATAGCAGCATATGTCAAAATACTTCCAATTGTCAAATACATCAAAATGTTTACAAGATGCAAAAGGATTGAAATTTCAAACGCGAGAAGCAATTTTCCGCGAAGTCCGAATAAGCTCAATGTTACCGTAGTTTCTAAAATAATTCCTTCGTTAATTATTGAAATTAAACGAAAAATACGCTAAACTAACGTAGCATATGTCAAAATAACTTCCAATTGTGAAACACATTAAAATATTTACAAGATGCAAAAGGATTGAAATTTCAAACGCGAGAAGCATTTTTCCGCGAAATCCGAGTAAGTACAATGTTGCCATGGCTTCCAAAATAATTCCTCCGTTGATTATTGAAATTAAATGAAAAATAAGCTAATCTATATCAGCATATGTCAAAATAACTTCCAATTGTCAAAAACATCAAAATGTTCACAAGATGCAAAAGGATTGAAATTTCAAACGCGAGATGCAATTTTCCGCGAAGTACAAATAAGTTCAATGTTGTCATGGTTTTCAAATTTTTCCCTTCTTTAATTACCAAAATTAAACGAAAAATAAACTAAACTAAGGTAGCATATGTTAAAATAACTTCCAATTGTGGAACACATCAAAATATTTACAAGATGCAAAAGGATTGAAATTTCAAACGCGAGAAGCATTTTTCCGCGAAATCCGAGTAAGTTCAATGTTGCCATAGTTTCCAAAATAATTCCTTCGTTAATTATTGAAATTAAACGGAAAATAAGCTAAGCTAAGGTCATGTCAAAATCACTTTGGATTGTAAAAACATCAAAATATTAACAAGATGCAAAGGGATTGAAACCTTAAACACGAAAACAATTTTTCGCGATAAATCAAACCGAGTATATATATGTTCAGAAAATTGCACTATTGAAACACAATCCAATGATTTTTGAAAGAATTCAAGCAATAAAGAAACTTTTCATACATTTTCAAGGTTTTCAAGCACTAGAAAAAAAAAAGACCTTTTTTTTTTTCAATAACCTTTCAAGGTTTTTTTAATGGGCGTACGAACTTGGTTTAACACGCGCTGCGGCGGCGTGTTTGGGTGTACAGTAACTTTTAACAAAATGAAAAAACTTTTAAAATGTGATATTTAAGTAAAAACTATGTAAAAGCGGACTAATCAGACTGAAATGTTAAAAAGCGGTCTAAAGCGGACTTTACCATAAAAACGAACTTTGGCGGGAAAAGCGGACCATTTGGGAGCCCTGCTTAGATAAAATGGCGTCTGCGCGTCGCTCGCGGAAATGCAGTAGCAAAAAGTCGGGGGAAAAGTAAAAAAAAAAAAAAAAAAGAAGCAGAAACTGAAAATATAGGAAAATATAGGAATTATAGGAAAATAGGAACCTTTTTCAGAAATATAGGAAAATATAGGAATATAGGAACGCTGCGATGCCTGGACTGATCCAAAAAAAAAAGCTATATAGCAAGCTAAAACACACCTACTTATTTCAGTAAAACAAAAATACATGAATTTTTAAAATTATGAAACAGAAAACTTTACACACAGAAACATGTCTCTTTAAAATTTTTATGACATTTTAACTTAGAAAATGTCATAAAAATCTTAAAAGTTTTCTAAGATGGTTGTGTTTTTAACAAACACTGGCACTGCCCCATCTAACTTTAAAATTATAATTTACAAATACATGGGTTTCAAAATACAATTTTCTCCAATGTAATAAATCAAACTGTAGGATTACCTGACTGAGTAACAGCAACAAGATGAACATGTTTGGACTCATGAGCTTCCACAGCACTAATGTGAACAACAGGGTAGAAATTCTTCTTATCAATTGTTCTATTAATATAAGGCAAAAATTAGGCATGTGTTAACTACTATCATGATATACTACAGAATAGTCAAAGCAATTTCATTTAACTAATTACAGTTGGCTCTCTGTTTAACAACTCTATTTAACAACTTTCTCTATTTAAAGACAACTTTTCACGATTCCAGATGCTCCACTGTAGATTTAGAAGCATTCTATTTAAGGATGCATTCTACTTAAGGACAGTTTTTTGTGTTCCCTTGAAAGTCGTTAAGTAGAGAACCAACTGTATCTGTCAAGCTATGACAGATAATGAGCTTTGAAATTTTCAAAACTATCCTCAATTAAAAAATCTAACTGATATAAGAGTTTATAAAACAAAAGACTATAGAGTTCACTTGTACTTAGTACTTGCTCAATGAAATACGGTTTTCAAAATTCTCACTCTTATTCAAGAAAAAAACTCGTTGAGAAAAGACATATCAAGGACGTTTTCAGAATATTTAACTCAAACTTTTATACAATTTAGATAGGAAAAAGCATGTGATAAATGAAATCAAATATTTTCCCAGTTAACTTTTAAATGCAGAATCATTTTCCTGCTTACTACAGCGGTAAAAACTGGAAAAATTTGCAATACCGAAAAAAATCATGAAAATATCCCGATTCTGAAAAAGTTGTGGAAAATTGCCCACAACTCAAAAAAAAAATTTTTTTAAGTGGTAAAAAGAACAAAATTATACTTTGAAAATATAAATTTTTATATAAAATTGAATGAAACATTCATGATTGACAAAAAAAAAAAAAAAAAAAATAGACAAGTTTTACGGTATGCTTTTGTTGTACTTCTGAGTCAATTTGCCTAAACTGACCTATAAAATGATAAGATTAGCACCCTCTGCTACTTTTTGGATGTAACATTCCTGATGTGCAGTTGTTTTCAGTAAACAATTGCTTTTAGAAACATTTTTTTAAAATTAAATCCATTTTCAAATCTATAAAATGTCGAATTTCATTTCAATGCAAATAAAATATTTAATCAAACCAAACCATAATCTAGTTAATACTTTCTGTGCACAATTAAAATTCATTTTTATGATTTACATTTTGAATGATTTTTTGTAAAAATATAATCATTCTACCTTTAGCAATCACTAGAGAAAAAATATGTAAATGGTACCATTTGCAAAATATTTCTATTCCTGTAATTTTTCAATGCCAAACATCAACTTTTATATGCATTTAAACTCATCTATGTTGAATTCTCATGCTTTGAACAACACATTTTCAGACAATTCTTTGCTTGCTTTTTGACTAAACTTGGAAAAGAAGATTTCTATAAAATTAGTTAATGAATTACAGTCAATAATATGACATACCAGGAAAATAATAAATCTGGTTTTAAATCAAAAGGAATTCAATAGAATTATCAATCAATCACTCATTTCTTCCATAGAATAGAGAAATAAAATCAAGTTTTAGTAAGTAGTAATTATTTCTTTTTTTAATATTTAATCGAGTTTCTATTTAATCATTAAAAAATTACGAGGCAAATTATGTGCTATCACAATCACTATTTACACACATTCTAAAAAATATTTCCACAAAGAATTTGAATTTAGTGAAGCACTAGTTAGAGTGTTACTGCTGGTATGCAGACGCTTCACTATGGTGGGGTTTTCCTGCATTTACATGCCCTTTTCATATAGCTTCTATTTTAAACAAACAAAAGATTGAGATGGCGCAAGAATATATTTTCTTGTATAAATTCTCTTGTAAGCATGTAGTTCCACTTTGCAAAATTATACACTCACTGGTCAATGAATTAGAAACCCATGATCAATATTTTATTGGACCTCCTTCTGCATGGAAAACTGCTCTAATTCGTTTGGCCATTGAGTCTACAAGTTTCTGGAGTGCATTTACATCAAAAGAATACCATGAATTGGCTATGTAGCTTTTTAGATCTTGTAAATGAGATGAAACTGGAGAAACATGTCAAATGCGTCTTTCCACCATATCCCACACATTTTCTATGGGGTTAAGATTTGGCTATGTGGACGCCAGGGAAGGTGTTAGAAGTCAGACTGATGCTCAGTGAACCAATTTTCAACACTTCTGGCACGATGCATAATGGCATTACCGTATATGGAGTATCCGTCGTCACCAGGATAAAAATGCAACTACTGCCAATATATCTAGGAATCGCATGGCTGTTTGTTTAAGCTCGAAGAGCACCAGCACACCACTTCCAAGCCATCAGAACATACTCCATATCATGATACTCCTTCCAGATCCCTGCACAGTGCGAGTACGGCAAGAAGTTTATCTCAAAGGTTTCCAATTAATTGGCCAGAGAGTGTATGTTAATCTATACAATACTTCTGTGCATACTAATTGTTTTAAATATATATCTTTTTGTAATTTGTATTAACTGTTTGCCCAGAGATCTTAAAATGATCGAATACTTTTTCTAACTGATACTTATTTGTGCTATATATATGTATCATATTATTGTTTTATACATCAGGACAGGGTTCCCAACAGAATGTGAGACCGTGAGAATTGCACTTTAAAAATAAATCTCACTTAAAAAATATTTCAACGCAGGACTTTCTCGCGACTTTGTCATGTCTGTTAAGTTAGATAATTTAATATTTTTTTAAAAATCTCACTTTAATTTCAAAAGAGGGTGAGATGTTCTCACCCACATTTTTTCTTCTAATGGGAATCCTGTGTCAGGACAAATAATTTCTGCCCTGCATTATGAACATACTGTTTGTTCAAAAATTATCTAACCTGAATATAATTTCATAGCTCTGCATAAGTTTAAACATACCGTGCAACCTCAGAAGCTTGTTGAACAATAGCGTGTTGATATAACGTATGAACTTTACTCATTTGTTTTCCATCTTTTCCAAGATCATAAACCTAAACAGGAAAAAAAATTAAAATTACATTTTAGAAAACTGTGAAAGAAACTACTTAAATTTTATATTCAATTTAAGCAGCAGTTTTCTCAAGATCAATATACACTCACATTAGTAAAATACATGCAAAACAGAAAAAAATTACACATTAAATTAGATCTTGGAAAAACACACATTAGCAGAATTATTTATTTAGGAATACTAAATCTGTAAATATTAGATTTAAGAATGAGTTCGTAATAAAATTTGCACCAACTGAATTGTATGTTTAGGACTACATACCTGTATGGATCCCTTTTCAAGTCGAGCATAAAGTATATGCCTGCTGTTATCAACTGCAATTTGAAGAATAGCATCTAAAAAGAAAAATATTATGCACAAATTTAAAATTAGTCAGCTTTAAATCAATTGAGAATAGTTAAGGTCTCTGAAAGATTTTTACTAATTGAAATAGCATTTACACTACAGTACAACCAGAAATCTGCAGAAAACAGCAATATCAATTTTAACACAGATAAAATATTATAAGAAGATTAAAATGACGCTCACTTCCTTACTATTAATTTGTAACTTTTAACTTTCAGTAAACGTACAGTTATTGCAATTTTTTTTCGTAAAATTAAAAAAGTTTGTGTTTTCAGTTATGTAAGTACATATACAGTTGATTAAAAGTGCTTTTAAGCAACTGTAAATGATCTTTTAATAAATATGCTGCAAAAATTGGGCAACTAATACTACTTAGAGATTTCCGCAAAAGTTTCTCTATTGCACTGGTTGTCTATGGTCTAGCATTATCAGGTAACAGGATGACAGCATGCTAAAGTTTCCCGTGACCACACAGAGCCAATACAAAAATGGAACTTTTGTGGAAATTTAAGTGAAAAGGCTTGACTCCCTCCTTATAGCTATCTACCCCATACAATCCCACATGTTTGGGGAACTTAAAACTTTGGAGACAACGATTTCATTTGGAAATGAAGCAAAGGAGTGGGTGCGAAATCGGTTCCAGCAGCAGTCAAAGGACTTTTATGAGCAGAGAATTATGCGACTGATTCCCCAGTGGGATAAGTGTTTAAACAGTTTCGGTTAATATTTTTGAAGAATGTCGAATAAAATCTGGTTTATAGCACTTGACTCGGTTTTTATTGACTGACCCTAATATATTATACTAAATGCATTGCCCGGTCTACCATGAAAATAAAATTGGTATCAAGTGACGTAACAACCGGGTAGTTCTTGTGTTTTGAGCGTTCGAACAAACAGATGCTTTTTCGGAGACTTAATTTTATACTATGTAGATGAAATGCAATATATATTTTTTTTAAAGAAAAATTAATTTGAATTTTGACCTTTTGAATTCAAATTATGCTTTTCGCAATCACAAGTGTGTGTGTGTGTATGTAGGAGTGTGTGTGGGGGGGGAGGGTACGTGTTTGTGTGTAGGGGGTACGTGTGTTTGTGTGTAGGCATATGTGTTTGTGTATGTGTGCAGGCCTAAGTGCGTGGGTAGGTGTGTGTATCTGTACTGCCGTGTGCAGGTAAACGGCAGTATCTACAAAAATGAGTTTCTGGGATATTTGAAGAAACGCGTTTTTGATTTCCCACAAATATCAATTAAATATTGAAATTTGATTTTAGGCTATTCTATATGTTTATATCGAAGTATTTTTTGGGCAGTTTGTTTCAATTTGATTTTGCAATCAAAATTTTAATTAAAGCAGATACTGCCGTTTACCTGCACTTCGCAGTAGTAATTTTCATGCACTTTTACTGGTAATCAGCAGTAACTGCACAATGTACTATTGAATGACCAATAATTACAAATTCAACATAATACGGCGTAGATATGTCATTACGAAGTATATTTATTGCAATGTGAATAATATATTTTACTTTAAAAAATAAATAATACCGTGTATACACTTGACATAAATTTAATATCAATAAATGAAATGTAATTTAAAAATAAAATAAAAAGGCATATGTTTTGATTGCTTACGGCATTGTCGAAAACTCTTTAATGTTCATACGTTGGCAACTGGAAGATTCTTTAGGCATTTTTAAAACTACGACAAATTGCTTAATGTTCCGCACTTTGCAATAAATATCCATGAAAATTTAGGCGAAAGAAATGCTTCGTGTGTTAATAATGGCTCTCATTGAACTACTAAAAGTGCAGCAGCTTAGTATATATAAAAAATTGTGAAAAATATCGTCTGCGACAGAACAAAACAAATGGAACAGAATCGTTCTGTTGGTACACGTTTAATTATCGTCTGCCAAGCATTACTTGTGTTTACTCGTATGTTATCTTCTATAGCTGCACATTAGCAAAAAATAATTTTGTTTTATTGTTTTTAGACCACGGATATGAAGAATCAAAGATTTTTTTTAAAAATGTTTGAGGGCTGTGAAATTACAAAACGTTTTCTTCGACTTTTTTTGAAATAAAGTATGGTTATTTTTCCCCAAATATCTCCCCCTTTTAAGTATCTCTTTCGCTCAAGGACGAGAGACGGTAATTCCCAAATTTTTCCGAAAGATAAAATACGACCTGGCACACATACCTACATCCAATGAGAAGCAACTAGGAATCATTTTAAAAAATGCAATATTTTCTCTAAATTTGCCTAATCAAGGAAATTTTTCAGAGGTCACACAATGACCTCCCATCGGGGCGTTACTGCTTGCCCTGAGTTGAGCTAAAAAAAAAAACACGAAAACCGTTTATGCGTCTTGGTTCAAGTTTTCGCGGCGATTCATTTATGTTCCATTCTGTAGACAATGGTTATGGGCAGGTATAGAGCAGTAAGTACATACTGCTGATTACCTGCATAATGTAGCGATAATATCAGTTACTCCTAATCACCACTGATAAAAAAAATGCTTTTACAGGGTGGCGACAGGAACTGTGAAAAAAAGTTCCCTGATTTCTCTGATTAAGTTCACCAAATTTCCCTGATTTATGTTACTAATGATAATAGTTTTCTTTCTTTGCTCTACTTGAAATCCATTGTATAATAATATAAAATGCAGTATTTTAAACATTTTAAGTTGTGTAAAGTTGTTGAACAAAAGATATATTTTAAAAATATGCTACTTTTTCAATAAAATGGTTTAAAAAAAAAAACATATCAAGTCAATTTTTTTGGGGGAAGAAAAACCTATAAAACAGTATATTAAATTTTTCTACACTGGAAAGATTATAGAAAATTAAGAAAAAAAATACTTTACTTCCAGAAACCACTTAGCATAAGAATTTTAAGAAACTATTAAAATTACTCATAAAAACATATGTGTATTTATGATAGAACTAAAAAGTAATTGAAATTATTTTGAACTAAGTTTGCAAACAATATAATATTTGTTGCAAGAATAACAAGTAATAGTGAAAGAATAGAAGTAATGTAGTTATTATTATATAAGTAATTGACATATTTATGCAAAACAGATGAAACCATTTGACATCCATTCATAGGGAGCTTTTCTCTAATCAAGAACATAGGTTTTAATGAATGAATACAGCATTTTAACAATAAAAAAAGTAAAGATTTTTACTTAAGTACACAAGTTAACTCTATTTCAAATGATTTCAGTATGTAACGAAAAAAAATCTTAGATTGCTTTTGTAACAAAAAACTTTAAAATGCAAGAAAAAAAAAAGAAAAAGAAAAAAAAGCAATTAGTTAATTCCAAAATATATAAAAGAATACAACTTGGTTATAAAATTAAAGAATCACTTAAGTCTGAAGAAAAGAAAACCTTTATAATCTGTGGTAACAACAAATAGTATAACGGCAAAAAAAACATAAGTTTTTTTAATTGAAAGTTCAATTTTAGCAATTAAATTAAAAACGCGAAGAAGTAATAACTTCTACGCTTTTATAATATTAATTCAAAAACCAAAGATTTTTTCTTGAAATCGTGATTACAGTACGCTAATTACTTCAAGACAATGGAATAAAGGCAAAGGAGCTAAGGCGTTAATGAAGGCTTCCTCTTTGTCTGTATGGTTGTTTATTTTACGTAGCAATGAAAGCGTAATAGGAAATTTCAAGCTAGGTAAAATAAACAACCTAACAGACACAGAAGCAATCTTAGGAAGTTCATCCTGTGGTTAATAAGTAAGATTCAATACTTTGACGTTGAGGAAAAAAGATGCACAAATATGCGGCAGTGTATAATCACACCTCATTAATTTTACCTTTTTTTTTAACAGATTGGCAGAAAATGCGTAGGGAATTAGAGTACTTAATTTTGTAAAGCAAAAAAAAAAAAAAAAAAATTCTTCATAAAATACATTTTCCCTGATTTTTTGTTATTTTTTCAAAATTCCCTGATATTTCCCTGACTTTTCCCTGATCTCTCTGATTTCCCTGATCTGTCGCCACCCTGTTTTATTTAGTGCCAATCAAATAAACATGTTTGCAAACATAAAATTGAAGAAGCATAGATTTGAAAAATTCCAAAAAAAAAAAAAAAAGAAAGAAAAGAAAAGAAAAGGGAAAAAATTGCAGTTTCTGCCATTTATTCTCCCACGGCAGAACGATCATCAGGGTTCATACTCAACTCGGATGAAAAAATTCCATGACTTTTCCAAGACTTTTTCATGACTTCATAAAAATTTTCATGACCTCGTTAAATGAAGAGAATGGTACTACTTAATGTCAAACCTGCCAATTTTCGTAAGTGGGCATTAGCAAAACTTTTACATGAATGCCACTACCTCATCAAAGCATTTAACTTGACTAAAAAAAATATCAGTGCACACTGCAGAAACTAATAAACTATAATTTGTCTTTATCATATAAACTTAAATTACGTAAAAATATAGTGAATGCAATATACTGATGTTTAAATGCCTAAAATTATTTGATAAATAGGGCATAATAGTAATGAATGGGACAAAATTTGAAGGAGTTAATACTAAGTTTCCGATCGCAAATTTACTTTTAAAAAAAAAATATTGCCATTTGGTGTCAGCAGTGCTTCTAATCATCCACGTAACTTGACAGTATTTTCATTCATGTTGAAGTAAAGTCACGTTTGTCAGTAAGTTCATTTTTCTGAACCATCAGCGATATCACACTGGCCACATGGATCAATTTTGCGAGCTGCACGTTGGGCACTACTGTTTGACTATTAGAATTCCCTTACTTATATGTTCTATCGCCTGACTAAAGTCTTCATTTCCTAAAGCTTTCACACAGGGTTGCCAACTTGGGGGTTTTCCCCCTTTTTCCAACTCCAGCTCAGTCACTTTCCTATGCCGGGCTGATGAGTGCTAATAAGCACGAAACTGCAGTCCTCGGCTGGAAATGACTGAGCTGGCAGTGTATTTCACGTATTTTTGCTTTAGCCCTGGCTAATGGGCGGTAATTTACTGAATATACCTTGCCTCGCGTTCAATCTTCGAGTTGAACCGAACCATTGCTTCGGTCACTCGTCTGGTCTGCTAATTCTATATTAGCTACCAGTTTGTTTCGCACTCTTGGCTTCCTTGGGAGGTTTTCCATCTCCAGCTCAGTCACTTTCCTATGCCGGGCTGCTGAGTGCTAATAAGCACGAAACTGCAGTCCTCGGCTGGAAATGACTGAGCTGGCGGTTTCTGACGTCATTTAGAGGTTTTTAGGGGTTTTATGAGTTGAGCTTGGGGGAAACGTTTTTAGGAGTTGGCAACCCTGCTTTCACAAATTAAGATAAACTCTGACAATTACAAGTGGTTGAAATAAACTAGGATGCAATTAAATTACACTTTTTTAGTGGGCGTGGTAAAATCAAGAACATGATAAGTCCACTACTACAGAACATAACATAAAAGAAGTTCTAAAAATAATAGTGAATTCAAAATTAGGGATGTCCCAGCAGTAAATTCACACTACAAAAAAAGGCGGGCGAGTGTTACAGAAGCGGATGCAATAGGATTCCTAAACTCAGATTTGTTTTTAAGCTCGTTCAATTTTTGAGTATTGTTAGCTTTTATATGCAATACAGTTAAATCATTCTAAATTTTAATTCTTTATGGTTCTTTACTACCGCCCAAGACATTTTTCCATGACTTTAAATAAATTTCCATGACTTTTAATGAAAATATTAATTTTCCATGACTTTTCCAGGTCTGAAATTTGCAAATTTTTTTTCCATGACTTTCCAGGATTTCCATGACCCGTACGAACCCTGGATCATGGGCAAAAAATTTCATGAAAATCAAAAAATTTGCAGTTACTGTCGTTTGCCTGCACACGGGAGAAAGTTTTCGTTCTTCAGTGTGCAGGTAAAAAGCAGTAAGTGCATTCTGCCAATTACCTGCAAAATGTAGCGAAAAAAGCAGTTACTGCTGTTTACCAGACCACGGGAGAAAGTTTTCGTTCTTCCGTGGGCAGGTAAAGAGCAGTATGTATATACTTCCGACTTCCCGCAAAATGTTGCTAAAAAAACAGTTACTGCTAATTACCACTGATAAAAAAATGCTTTTTTTTCCTCCGGCAGCCAAATAAAAGTGTTTGTACCATAAAACTTTAGTAATAAAGATTTCAAAAATGCAAAAAAATGAAAATCGAAAAATCTGCAGTTACTGCCGTTTACCTACACACGGCAGTGTAGGTGTCTGTGTGTATGTGTTTGAGTGTGTGTTTGTGTTTGTAGATGTATGTATGAGTGTATGTGTTTGTGTGTGTGTACGTGCATGTACGTATGCGTGTAAGTGTAGGATATTGACGCAACCTCGAGACGACTTTCACTAGAGGACCAGCATGGTGAGGCGGCTGGTAGACGGTGATGCTGCAGAGGGTGCTGGCAGGAAAATAAAATCATAGGACATCAAAACAGTCAAATAAAAGCAATAAGCAATCGTGATTGCTCAAAAAAAAAAAAAAAAAATTTGAAAAAAATGCACTTTTCAATTGAATTGAAGGAAATAAACAAAAATTTAAAGCTGTTTGTGCAAAATGAATTCTAATAAGGAAAGAAAAGAACAAACCTATTGCAATTAACAAGTGACTTATCTTATAATATTTTAAAAAGTACAAATTTAAAATATCACAAACAGTAAGAAGGCAGCAAACACTCACCATCTTCTGAAAAAGCTAAACTTAAAAATGTAGGCACCAAAAATGAAAGAGAGCTGCTTGAATGATTAATTTTTCGACATTTTCGACTAAACCAGCTGTCCTGAGCCTGAAATAAATTATTATTGTTTACAATTGTACACACAAAATAAAAACTAAGGGTTTTAATATTTTATTTTGAAATTGATAATCTTTAACCGATATTAAAAATTTACTTTATGAATCATTAGCAACAGAATTTTACTCATTCTTCAATATATTTTTTTGAAAGTTAAAGTTATTTGTGCTAACATCATTTACACACCTTCTTCGAGTTTGGTATACCATGAAACAATTTTTAATACAATGAATAGAGGGTTAGAATCAACTTGAATGGACTGAATTTTTTTGATGAAAAAAGTAATACAGTAGTACTTTCTGTATTGTGCTTGTTGGGGGGACAATAAAAAAGCGTGATATAACCAAGGTCGTTGAAAATAACAGTTGAACTAACATTCAAGTAGCTGATAAGTCATCTCCCAGTGGCTGCGATTAGTCCCCCCCCCTCATTTTTATGGTCAATTAATTTATTTCATTTTCCAGTAACCAAAACTAGAAATTATAAAAAAAGCAGAAATGTAAAAATTTTCAGAACATAGTTACTTGTTTTACTTTGTATATCAGTTTACGAAACATTATGTAGCACAAGCAGTAACTTTTAGCTTATATATTCATCATTTAGATATTAGTAAATAAACAAAAATTTAAAGCTGTTTTACTTAAACAAGCCAAACTTGTTCAATGAAATTATTACCAAGAGTTTCTGACACCTCAAAATACTTTAGGGTAAATAAGTCTTATTCATGTCTGTTTCTTGGGGGAAAATTATTGTGTACATACTGCATCAAAATCTTAAGAAGAAAAATGTGAGTTAAGTAGTTAGATTTGTAACAATTACCACTTATCTGCTCTCAAAACCAGCCTTAACAAAATTTTGCACTTTCTCCTTTTTTTTTTTGCCATCCCCCCCCCCTCCATTGATTATTTGCCGCCTCTGTCATCTACCATAAGCTTTGTTCCTCTTTTGCCTGACTTGGGCATATTCACACCAAAATTATATATTTTAATGAAGAAAATAGACTATAAACCCCACAATGAGAAAACAAAACAATACTCAAAATCTGCTTTTTAATTAATGCCAAAAACAATGGAAAATATTAGTAATTATTAGTGGCATAGCAAGAAATTCCTTCAGGGGGATGTCCAGCTTAAAAGCGGTCAACTCTTATACTTGGAAATGCAACGAAAAGCAGCTATAATTTCATTTCAGTTTTATATTGATTGTCATACACATATAAAATTGACTAAATGATGAAAACAGTATTTTAAAAAGAAGAGAATAATTAGAGTTTTCATTATTAGAGTTTAATTTTGAGCTTCAAGGGAGGGGTCTGACTCTGGGACCATGCCCTTTCTCGCACCACTGATAATTATCAAGTTAATTTTGTTGATAAAAGTTAAGAAACTAAATTCAAGGATGAATTTAAACAATGTTGATTATGTTTAAAACTGATGGCTTGACTTGAATTATATGCTTGCTAAATTTCAACCTCAAAGTTTGTTAACTTTATTAACAAAACTAACTTTGTAATTATAAAAATTTTAATTGTTTTTCACAACAATTAAAATCATATACCCATCACACAAAAAGCTTGCAGATAAAATTTCAAAGATCTCACATTAAATGTTTTACTTCAATTAAGTGATGTTTTCATTGAAATTTAAGTCATTAAAGTAAATAAGAACTATTTTGAACAAGAAAATACTTTTAAAATACCTTTTTGGGCAAGTGATTTTTTCTTTTAAACTTTTGTTTACGCAAGTGAAGTTTCACGTACAATATAATCAAACTTACTTGATAAGAAAACTCATATATAGAACCATCTTTACCACCCAGGAATATGCGTCCATCATCAGTACCTTGAAAAGTGCACATGTGAACATTATCGGTCGGATAAGAAAATAAAGGTTCTGGCATAAGATGTATTTCTTCATATATTGACGAATCTAGAAAAAAAAATTTTACATAAAAAAAAACAATGTCATTGCTAAGAAAGATTGTCCATTGAAAAACATAATAAAACTCACTCACATCACAAAATAGAAAATTTTGAGGGTGGAATCACTTTGTTGAAAGTCATTTTGAGAAATAATTATGAGTTTGCACATGTTAAAATAATTATTTACAATACACCAAAATAGAAAACTTTCACAATTAAGTAGAAGCTCCAGAATCAAAAGTAAGTTAATTGAAGTTTCTGAATTTTAATTACATCTTGAAGTGTATTATTTTATTTAAATGCACAATCTAACAAAAAGTACCATTTTAGAACAGCATTTGAAAGCACTATCAAAAAACATGAAAATCAGACAAAAATTATTAGTTCTTTCATAAAATGCTTTAGTTAATGTTTTTATTGATTTAAAAATTATTTCTTGCATGCATTGTATAAACTATGTTTCTTCCCGAAAAAATTAAAATCACTTTGATATGATTAATGATTCTTTCAACTAAAATTATTTAATACTAGTTGCACCCGCACGGCTTCGCCCGTAATAGAAAAATTAAAGGTCTTTTGGTTTGCCTGTATATTTACAAATAATGTATGGTGAATTTTCTCACCAATTGGCTTGTACCGACGTTACAGTTCCACGTTATGATAATTTCGTATCTCGCCAATTGGCTTGTGCCCATGTTACGGTTACACATTATGATAATTTCGTAATTTATGATAGTTTTTTTCTTAAAATTGGAATAAAAAAAGAACCACATCGAATTTTCGAAAAATCGCTTCGAGGTGCACACCCCCATGCTACAAACTAACTTTGTGCCAAATTTCATGAAAATCGGCCGAACGGTCTAGGTGCTATGCGCGTCACAGACATACTACAGACATCCAGACATCCACCGGACAGAGAGACTTTCAGCTTTATTATTAGTAAAGATATATGCATACAGGCATCCCTCATATAACAGGGTACTTGTACAACATGGTACCTAATTTGTGATTATTATAACACGGTTTCAATATTACACGGTACAAAACTTGAATTTAATACTTCACAGTTTTGATATAACACAAATGTTATCTTTAAAAAAGATGGCATTTCATCTTTGTTTAATACATTCTGTTAATGTTTGATAACAATAATAAGTTTTTACTTTGTTTTTATGAAACTTGGTTTCGATATAACACAGTACACATCCCTTGATTCACATTATTTCTAAGTCTCGCATTACACGGTTTCGATACAACATGATATATATTGACATGATTTTTACTTATACATGATTCTTAGTGTAAAATATGAGTTAAAAAGTTATTTTTAAAAAAGTCTCTTATAACACAGTTTCGATACTACACGAAACGAATTAACTGAGTTATACAAGGGATGCCTACATACCAGAGAGCTACTGCCCCCTGCTTGCTATCACTCACTGTCGCCGCAGGAACGGCTAGCAGTTCTATTTCGATTGATTCCCCATCTCAACTTGCTGCTTTTATTTGCCACATACTAACTACATCATTCAAGCATGGGCTCAATATAGTAAATTTATAATAACATATTCCAGGAACTTTTTTTTTCTGCCTTTCTAGTTTTGACAGAAAAGGATAATGGCCAGAATTCGGCAACTGCGCCAAAATATCAAAAATTGAAATACTGTCCACCATTAGGACCCTGCTTTTTATTTGAATTATTTTATTGACTACATATAAAAATATTGTGCAACAAATTGTATAACAGTAATTGTATAATAGTGCTACTCCAGTATTATTTTAAACCACTGTAAACTATAGAACTTAATTTATTCAGGGTACCTGGCACAGTTAAGAGTTTTCAAATCTATAACTTTGTCTTTTAACTTTTCCATGGCTCACGGGAAGCAACTTTTTCAGCAAAAACATACCTTTTTTCACAAGAATTATCTAAATTAAGGTTTTTTGAAAATAAATCACAACTATCTGAGCTATGCTTTAGGGCTGGGTGATGCAGTGATTCATCGCAAAAAACCGGTGAACATCTCAGATCATTAAACCGGTTTAAAATATTTCTCTAAACCGATGTATTGATACTGCACCGACTACGAATTCCAAGCACCTATGTTCAGACACCTGTCCTTATCGTTGCCATTTCAATCTTTTAACTGCTTCAAAACGATGTGGAAGTAGAGACACTCCGATAGGAGGTCACTGTGACCAACCAAAAATGATCTTAGTCTACAATCTTTTTTCTGACGATTTGGTAAATTTGAAATTTAAAAAAAAAATGATGTTTAAAGTATCTTCTCATTAGATGCATATTTGTGTACATTCTCGTATTTTATCATTCGGTACAACTCGGAAAATAATTCGGCAAATTAGAAAATTTTCCCCACCCAAAAATTTAAGTTCTGAGCATCTTTGCGTGGAAGTATCATAAGCGAACCAAGACCTTCAGTTTTCAAAAAACTTGCAGGAAATGCAACTATTTAAGCTCTTGACAGAAATATAGTGATGAACAAAGTTTATCTTACAATCATTCACCAAAAAAAAAAAAAAGCTTAAATCGTATAATCGTACAAAGATTGCAGACATGTATTTTGTTGTTTCGAGAAACCCCTTTTTAAATGCAAGAAGACGAGACTGTTTTCATAAGCTCACATCTTTTAGCATTGACAAAATAGGTTCATTGTAATCTCGAAACACATGTCTGTAACATTTATTGCTATCTTGCACTTTCAACAAAGTTTTTTTCTTTTTATAATCTGACAATTTCCTGCTGGGATAAGAATCTGTTTGTAGTACCTGGCATAATTTATATTTTTTTATCTTGATTATGCAGAATTTAAACAAGCTGTTATAAGTATATCACTTTATTTTTTAAAAAAATGTACATAGTGATGCACCACAACATTGCGGGTTGGCGATGCATCACGATGTTGGAATTCCTACATCGCCCAGCCCTACTATTCTTTGCACATATCTCAAATTTCAAATTCTATCTAAAGAGCTGAGCAACTACTATAATTAAAACAATTAATGCCATTCTGACTATAGTTATAGTAAAGCTAATTTGGCAGGAGTGTAAAGGCTATGCTATGCAGATCCTAATCACATCATTACATACGCTGCCAGGTTAGGTTTGTGCCAACTATAATGATGCACATGAAATACAAATAGTTGAGTTTTAAATTGATTATTTGCTGCAACGGAAATATATTTATAAATCTAAAAAATGACAAAAAAAAAAATTTTGTATACAGCCAAATTGTACAAAAATCATACATAATTAATTTGTCTGCAAACGTATTGATTGATTTATTAATTGATTTTTTTAAATATATGATACACAGAAATATTCTTCCAATCACTAAAAAGATTAACTTAAGATTTAAAAAAAAAATTACAAATTTTTTTTTTTAATATTCCGCATTTGGTCAAAAGATCAATTTGAACTTAAAATGAAAATTCAGTATGCGGCAACATATGATATTCGGTGCATTGCTAGAAATGAGTAAGAAATGGAAGCTGATGCATTAAAGAAAAAAAATGATGATTTGAAATTAATGTAAAATAATAAGTTTTTTTTAAATATTCCACATTTAGTAAAAAAAAACAGCTAAATTACATCAATATTACGCCAAATTTGAATTTTTTTAAAAATATGTAGTATGTGCTCTAGAACTCTAAATCCATGACTAGTGATCAGTTTCCATGATTTTTGATAATTTTTTGCTAAAAACTAGGAGTTTTCAAGATTAAGTCGAAATCACTGCAAGGATAACCTAGTTTAATTTTTGCTTGAAATTTTAATTTCAAATTTTGAAATTTAACCAGAAATTTTTATGGCATAAAGTTTCAATGACTTCCTTGGCTGCTGCAGCACTATTATTAGACTTTTATAATATAGTAAGATTTGCAGATGAACATCATGAGCTGCACAATCTGTACATCAAATAGTTGTTATGCTATAATTTACTTCACAAACAAATTTAATCAGTAAACACAATTTTCAAATATATCAAGAATTTATGTTCCTAAAAGGATGGTTTGTCATCATTATGGGGAGGGTCTGGCGGGGGACAGGAGAGGGGTGATAGTGGATTCAAGTAAAGTTTTCTGAAGACCGTTAGAAACTTTCGGCAGACAGTTACCCCCCCCCCCTCCCCCCCGGTAGAACTCTTTAAATATGCATACAAAAATCATTGGGAAAAAACATTCAAAAAGTTTTTTTTTTTTTTAAATAATTTTTCATTTTTAGATTGTGTTGTCAGCTCAAAACTTTCAGAAACAGCAACCCAAAATTTTCGGAAATTTCAGATCACAAACACCCTTGGGGCAGCAACCTCCCCCGGCCCTTCCACCAGAAAGATTTAAAATTACAGGTCTGTCTTTAATTTTTTTTTTTTTAATTTCTTAATTTATTGATTAAATATTCCACATTTGTATACATTAATGCTAGTCCAATACATTTATACATAATACTACTGTGTAGAGTACCATACAGATTTAAATGCAGTAGAAAACATTAATATTGTTCAGTAAAATAAATCAATGTAAATATCATACTTTTATTTTGCCTTGAAAATTCAACCCCAAATACAACAATTTCTACAGGAGTAGTTAAACACAGCAAATAACGGATGGAGTTTACAAATATATCTGTAAAGGATATCAAAACAGAATAACAGAATCAGATTTTCAAAACAGCAAAAATGCAACTACTCTAAGAAGTAAAAATTAATGGAATATTTTTAAAAGAATACTCCTAGCAATATTTCGACAGTTTAATTTCCTGACATAAAGATGTTTGAATGGGTGGATAAATGGATGCCTCAGTTGCCAAATCGATTTACTCCAATTTAAAAAAATGATTTCCGCTTTCATACTGCTTAATCAATGCTTAGCATGTGAATTTGTATTAAAGTTTTGGTTCAGTACATTTCTGACCATGTAATGGCAGAAAATGTATCACAAGGTCCTATGTACTCCTATGGATATCACCATCTTCTTCATCACTTTTCTCTACTTTTTGTTTTATGGAGTTAATCGATTTGGTAAGTGAGGCATCCAAATGCAAGTCTGGCTTTCTCAGCACTTTAAACACCATTCAAAAACATTTATCAGGACATAGTAATGTTTTGAAATATAGCTAATAGCACAAAACAGTATTTTAGTACATTTGTATCTTCTACTTACTAAAGCTTTTCTGCAGAAATTCATTCGAATATATCAAACTAAGTAACTTTTTTCTTTTAATCTAAAATTCCCCTCTTATTCTTTTAAAACAAATCAAAATACTACCCAAACGATGACTTTAATTTACAATGTCGTTTGAAAATATTAGGATGTCAAGCATGAAATGGAGCAAAAAATGCATATAATTGAATTCAATTTTTTCCAATAAAAACTTTTTTTTTTGAATCAAAATAAACACCCATGTTATCGATGATATACTTTGGCCATTTTAGAGGTAACTCATTTATTCCTTTGTTGTATAAGCCTGGATCATGGCAGTCGATGAACTCTTGAAACACCATTTTGACAGCCTGTACAGGATTGAATTTTTTTTTCAGATAAAAAGTTGTTTAAATTTGTGCAGTTGAAATAAATAACATCAACTTTGCCCAATTTCATACTTAACAAACTAATATTTGTATACAATCAAACTCAGAAATCAGTTTGTACAATCTATGAAATAAATTTTAAACTATAAGCTTTTTGCGTTAACAAGTTTCATAATATAAATGTTTCAATTTAGCCGATAAGTAATAAATTTTAAATGAAACACTCTTTTTGCCTTTATAAATAAAAATTACTTATGAAAAATATATTAAAAAAATAATTGCTTTTATAAATAAAAGTTCAGTTACCTTTCTTAGGCTTTACTAGACCAACGCATAATATAGTTTCATTCAGGCCATCATGATATGCTAAGTCACTTCTGCATAAGCGAAAAAAAAAATAATAATAATAACAATAATGATAATAACAATGGATTTATTTTTTAAAAACGAAGAATTGCACAAACATTATGGGTTTTTTGCAATTAAAATATGTTTTTTACATATAAATTTCAGGCATTGAAAACATTTCTTATAAGTTGATTACAAGACAAATTTATAATGCAAACAAGCAAGTCATTTTAAAGTTTGGCAGGGGGAGGAGGGGCAAAGGGTATATACTCAATGCATTTTATAGCGAAAAAACATCAAAATACATGCAAAATCAGGGTGGCGACAGGAACTGTGAAAAAAAGTTCCCTGACTTTTCCCTGATTTCCCTGATTAAGTTCACCAAATTTCCCTGATTTACGTTACTAATAATAATGGTTTTTTTCTTTGCTCTACTTGAAATCCATTGTATGTTTGTATAAAATGCAGTATTTTAAACGTTTTAAGTTGTGTAAAGTTGTTGAACTAAAGATATATTTTTAAAAGATGCTACTTTTTTAATAAAATGGTTTAAAAAAAACATATCAAGTCAATTGTTTTGGGGGGGGGGGAACCCTACAAAACAGTACATTAAATTTTTCTACAACGGAAAGATTAGAGAAAATTTAAAAAAAAAAAAACTTTACTTCCAGAAACCACTCAGCATAAGAATTAAACTATTAAAATTACTCTTAAAAACATATGTGTATTTATGATACAACTAAAAAGTAATTGAAATTATTTTGAACTAAGTTTTCAAACAGTATAATAATTGTTGCAAGAATAACAAGTAATAGTGAAAGAATAGAAGTAATGTAGTTATTCTTACACAACTAATTGACATATTTATGCAAAACAGATGAAACCATTTGACATCCATTCATAGGGAGCTTTTCTCTAATCAAGAACATAGGTTTTAATGAATGAAAACAGCATTTTAACAATGAAAAAATAAAGATATTTACTTAAATACAAGAGTCAACTCTATTTCAAATGATTTCAGTATGTAACGAAAAAAAATCTTAGATTGCTTTTGTAACAAACAACTTTGAAATGCAAGGAAAAAAAAGAAAAAGCAATTAGTTAAAATATATAAAAGAAGAATACAACTTGGTTATAAAATTAAAGAATCATTTAAGTCTGAAGGAAAGAAAACCTTTATAATCTGCAGTGACAACAAATAGTATAACGGCAAAAAACAAAGTTTTTTTAATTGAAAGTTCAATTTTAGAAATTAAATTTAAAATGAGAACAAGTAATAACTTTTAAGATTTTAAGGTCTTAATTCAAAAACCAAAGATTTCTTCTTGAAATCGTGATTACAGTAGGATAATTACTTCGAGACAATGGAATAAAGGCAAAGGAGCTAAGGCATTAATGAAGGCTTCCTCTTTGCCTGTATGGTTGTTTATTTTAAGTAGCATTGAAAGCGTAAAAGAAAATTTCAAGCTAGGTAAAATAAACAACCTAACAGACAAAGAAGCAATCTTAGGAAGTTCATACTGTGGTTAATAAGTAAGATTCAATACTTTAGACGCTGAGGAAAAAAGATGCACAAATATGCGGCAAGTGTATAATCACACCTCATTTATTTTACTTTTTTTTTTTTTTTGAACAGATAATTGGCGGAAAGGGCGTAGGGAATTAAAGTACTTAATTTTGTAAAGCAAAAAAAATTTTTTTTCTTCATAAAATCAATTTTCCCTGATTTTTTGTAATTTTTTTCAAAATTCTCTGATATTTCCCTGATTAATAAAGTTCCCTGACTTTTCCCTGATCTCCCTGATCTGTCGCCACCCTGAAAATGCATAATTACATCATGTATTTTAAAACCAGAGATTCAATAGAACCCCCCCCCCCCATTGCAAAACAAAACAATGCTGCAAATAGTTATAACATGTGACATACAAAAAATATATCCTTAAATAAAAAAGATAAAGAGCTAACATTAAGTATCTCAATTAAAAAATCCAATTAAAATAATGGCTCTTAATAGTGTAGAGTTTAAAATAACTCATGACTGCTTCACTTTAAGAAATAAAATTTACAATCCTTACAATAAAGAGGAAAAAAATAGAAATGCTTAAAATGGAGATTATACATACCCATCATGAAAAGACCAAATGAAGATATTGCTGTCAATTGTTAACCATGCCCTTCCAATGTCTGGAAAGAGGCCCATTTGACAGTTGCTTTGCATAACTAACCATAGTTAAGAACTTAAACATGTCTTATCAAAATATTCAGCAACTTTTTTTTAAAAGCATATGTGCATGTATATGTGTATTGTATATACATAAATGAAGGAAGATCAAAAAAAAAAAAAAAGGTTTGAAAATAGAAAGAGCCAATAACTGTTTTCCATATTATATTATGAGCAGCCTGCCCCGACCTTGTTCGGGTTGAAAAATTATCTATTTTAAAAAAAATTTATGCAGGTAATTGTTTATTTTAAAACATTGTGGTACACAACATTTTTTGTTTTCTTTTTTAAAGATTTTAAAACAAAGTGATGCACCTCATTTTCTGATCAAGGGAGAGCAACATGTATTTGCCTATAAGTAAGGCAGTTCCTGTGTGTAATGTTGTAATGCGTAAAGTTGTACGTTTGACCTTCGGGTTTGTTGACAGTGATTGCAAAAGAAATTTTCACTGAAAATTGTTATCACTTAAATCAGGAAGGTAAATCTGTTGAGATCATGGGAAGGTGAGGATAATGAACTAACTGTTACTCATCCTATAAGAACAATATTCTGAATCACATTATTCCGTAGGAATTTTACTAGGAGTTGAATTCCATAATTAGGCAAAATCAAGTTTTATAATGACATTATTGGAACCTGACTTTAATTTTAAAAGCATGAGGGGGGAGTTCTAAAGAGTTAAGAGAATTGGGGGAATTCATGTGAATGATGTCATTTTTATTGCGGTACCAGTGGATTTACAATTTTCTTTATCACCTGGTATTCTTTCTAATATTTGGACAGGAAGAGTTTCATGAAAGTCGTCTGAACTTTAAGTCTTTTTTCTATATACGAGCGACGGTTCATGGTACATTCCTCCCACATTATGAGGTAGACCTTTTAAAGAGCTTTTCTCAATGGTCCATTTTTCTTATGAAACATGCTGAATCTTTCCGTAGGGAGACATTTAAAGCAGTTTAAACGTTGAATAGCTAGTTTTCCCAACACCAAGTAAAGTTGTGGTAATTCCGAAAAAAATCATTGTAAAAGCCGGATCTGCCTGTAGATTGGTTTTTAATCAGTATTAGACATAGAGTAAAGAAATTAAATAGAGAGGAGCCGCTATACTAAGAAATTGAAGCCGGCAGTTTCATCGCTGTATCCCAAGATTCTTTGCTTCTTGCTAAATATCTTGAGATACATTTTGATTCAAAACATTCCATTACTGAATCTCAATTGGTTGTTAATTTAAACTTAGATATTGTTGCAAGTTTATGAGGCACGTTTTTAAAATTGCATCAAAACATGAATTAAAATGCAAGCCACTTTATGAGTCTCTTTGTGAGATTGGTGAAAACTATTCTCGTGAATCAATCATGTTATCATAACCCCACCCATTATTGCACCGCTGTATCCCACAATTCCGGCTTCAATTCCATCTCCTTTTCACTATAGACAGGGCTTCTCTATGTATATTTCTCGACTCTATGGTATTAGATAATTGCAGTATTAGGTAACAACCTAATGCCAGCTTTCTTTTGGATTTAAATACATCACTGCCTTAGTTTAAATTTTTAATTGTTGCCTGAAACAAAACTAAATAACGTAATTGAATTGATCATTTTAGAAAGGGCATAAGTCCAACTGATGTAACTTTTCAGGAATGAATAAAAAAGTGATTATTTCATTCAGAAATGAACTAAATTCTACGAAATTTTTTATGATTAACCTAGCCACAAGCAGGATCATTACATCACCTTATATATAAATTATGTTTCATTTCCTCACTGAAATTAATTATTATTTTTTTTTTTTAATTTGGACTTATGCCCTTTCTGCAATAAATATTCTGAAAGATAAGTTTAGAGCGAAGAAAATGTAAATCAAGTGAAACAGATTTATTCCAAAATGATTTATGATAATAAAAAATAATATAACGAAGTAACAAAAGTAATTAGTGAAGTCCGTTTTCATAAATCGATTATCTTAAGAAAAAATACATTGTGTGTTTTCCTCTTTCTCTCGTCTTGTTTTAATGAAATAATAAAGTCTGGTGTAAAAAAAATATAACAAATACAAAAATTAAAAAGGGTGGTATGAGGTTTGCATCTCAAATGTTGTTAAGCGATTAAACCTGTTTTCAGTAGAAGAAATTGCACAAAAAGAAAGTCGTGCTATCCATGGATGCATCCAGATCGGAAAGAATGGCAGTACAGTTAAGGGCGGCAAACAACATCAAATCTGCCGAGACCGGGTCAAGCAAACATTGCGATTACCAATGATTCCATTGACTTCGTTAATGAAATGATCCAAGCTAATCGAAAGATTAAGAGACCCGTGAAATCAGTGACGAACTCAACATGAGTAAAGAAATGGTTCACATTATCATCCACAAAGATCATCCCAAGAAACCCAGACAACCCTAAACAAACTTTCCGTTGGGAAGTTTTGGAGCACTCCCGTATAGTCCGAACTTGTCAATGAAAAAGATAGTGCCTAAATTTCAGCTAAGCCTCAAAAAGTTCGAGCTAAAAACGCAAATTACTCCCGCCGTAATTAAGTTGAAGCATTGAAACAAATTGTATAGAACGCGGAAAATTCTACCCTTTTCAACGATATATAATATTAATATGTGCAAGTAATTTTTCACTGCCATATTTGGGAATTTATGTGAAATTTTAGCCTAAATTGGAGTAAAAAGAACAACTTATCGGATTTTTTCGACTTTTACTTCGAACATATAAACAAAAATAATCAGCCCTTTCTCTTTATAATATTACTAGCAGTACCTGCACAGCGATGCCCGTGCTAAAAATTTAATGGAAGTCCGTTGAATAAAAAAATTGACGCCCGCTCCCCCTCTGTTGTGAAATGATCATTTTTCTTTGTATAAAATGGGTGCACACCTTTTCGAAAAAAAAAAAACTATTAATGTTTCTTTGGAACCTGAACATTGAAAATAATTACTCAATTTTTTGAAGGAAGGATACGGCTAAACTGTTCAACAAGTTCAGGAGGCAGTGGTATTCTCTTCACTGTTGATAATTGAGTCAAATTATGAAGACTGATACTCAATTCGGAAACACCAGGATAGTCTTGATCATTTAAGCCACTGACAGTTGGTAAAGTTGCTGCAGGAAAAAAGAAAAAGAATCTGCACTTACTAAAATGTTGACATGAAAAGATACTTCTAAGCTCAGTGTTATACAATTGCACTTCTAAACTACGTATTCTTCCAATATTTAAATTTAAAACTTAATTTCTGATTTTTTGTTGAAAGGGTTCATTCTAGGGATGTAACAAATATTTGGCCATTATTTCAGTATTCTACACTTCTATCAAATTTTCAGCAGACTCTCATGTGCCGATAAGGGGGCAGGGTCAAATAGTATAGTGCTCCATTTTAATTTTTAGAGTGGTTCTGAAAACTCAGTCTTTTTTCATGGGGGGAGGGGGGTGATTCATAAATTTTGAGGGCGGTGCACTATTGCCCTACCTTTAGGGATGGATTGCACCCCTGGGCAGACAAAATACGAGCTAAATGTATTCATTCTATTAGAGGAGTTTATTTAGAATAATAATAAAATATGTGTGAATTTAAAAATATTTGAGAAAGAACAATGCAGAACTGTATTTTTTATTATTTGAAAAATAATTAGTTTAAATTGTAAGATTCATACTTACATGAGAATATTTTAGGGTCAGATAAAAACAGGATTAATATTAGAATTCCCATTTATAGCATAAGGGTCATTTCGCAGTAATTTAGACATTTATGAAGAGTCCGTAACGTGACCTTATTTTGCCATAACTTTTCAATTTACTGTTTGATTAGCATATTATTTTATTTTGATCTTTTCCTACCAACACACCAACTTAAATTAAAATAATTTGTAAATTAAAAAGTTATGGCAAAATAAGAACACATTACGAACTCGACATAAATGTCAAAAATACTGTGAAATGACCCATAAATGAATTTTATCTCAATAATAATTGTCTGATTATATAAAATTCATGCATTAAGACTAATGAAGAAGCAAAGCATTAGGTATAATTTTCCTTTTAAAAATATTTAATGAACCATTCTAAAAAAAAGGTAATAACTTAAATGGTTGAAAACATCATTTGTCATTAAACATAACAAAAGTATGATGCACTCATAAGTTTCATAATATTTTCTGGTAGATTTCTATTCCATTTCGTTTCATAGTACATTTTCTGTTCCAGAAAGCAGTCCCTACACACAGCATTTGCAGGAGCTAAAAGAAACTTCCTTGAAAAATGAGCAAGGTTAAAAGTTAATCCAAATTCTGCATTCAACCTCATTTTTGCCAAATATTCAGTAGTTAGTTATTCAACCCAACCACTATTTGTTACATTCCTAGTTTTCATTTTATGAATCTTATACAAAATGTGAAGACAATTCCAACATAACATACTATCAAGTGAACTACTGTTAATTCAAATAAGTTATTTACCTCCACCCATTTTTAGTCGTTCAATTAGCTCAGGGAAAGAATTATCCACCTGCATTTGTACATCAACCATTTTTGCAGAGGCTTCCAATACATCTTTCTGTACACCATTAAGAGGAGTAAGTAAAGAGTGTTCAGGTGCCATAGCCCTCACCATTTTATATCAATGTGGTACTGAAAAAAGAAAACTTAATTATTTTTCAGGGGACAAAATTTTAAAACTAATTCAACATTTGAAACATATAAGTATTACACAGGATGATAACATTAAATGAAATGCGAAAACATAGATGAAAAGGAAGAACATGGTTTACAGAAAGTAATGATGCACAAGGCATGAATAACAAAAATACCTAAAAAGGAGAAAAAAATGTATAGATAACTTTTTCTCCAACAACTCCCTCTTTTAGAATGAAACATTAGGATCAGGGGCGGATACAGACTACCATTTTAGGGGGAAGGTCATGCTGAAGAATGACCCCCCCCCCCCAACGTACTTACGATTTTGGGAACAAAAAATTTCATAAAATGCTTGAGTGTCAATAAAAAATATAAAATTGTCCAGAAATAGGGCTCCTAATAAGCAAAAACGTTGCAAATTAATTTCATAAGCAATTAAAGAAGAAATTTCAAATGCAGTGAAACCCCTCCTATTGGACACCCAGACCTAGATAAAACTTAAAACTCAAATAAGTTCTTAACAACAACATGGTGCTCTTCCCGAGTCTTATACACGATAAACAGAAAAAATGTAAAGTTGAGTGAGTAGACTATTTCTACGCTACTAGACTGTTTTTTTGAATTGTATTTACTTCTTTATTAATATTATTAATTGGGGGCACCTCAAAATTGGCAATCAACATGTGTTGCTCATCAAAAAAAAAAATAATAATAATAATAATATTTCAGAAATTTGTTTCAAAAATATAAAAATTTTCTGTGAACGGTATTCACCTATATTATCTGGGTCCACGGCCACCTCTCTTATGCGAACAATTTTAAACTCTCTGATTCCAATGCAGTATTAAATCCGTCCTGCGGAAAAAAATATTTGTCCTGTTAGTTTCTGCATTAGAGGGATTTTACTATATTTACTTTTGGGGGGGAGGGGGTCCATGACTGATTAGGATTGCCATATAGCATGGGAGATGTGACAGGTTCTTTCTATAGACCACTCTGGAGACTGAGACGGGGTCATTCTAGTGAAAGAAAGTAGCTTGAAGTTCAATTTCTATACAATATTTCTTTCCTTTAAAGTTGATAAATAAACTTTAAGAATCCTTAAAAAAAATTTAAACAGCCTCAGAAAAAGTTTGGGCACTTTTATGTAAAGATTGCACTAGGTACACTTTTTACGCAGTTCAAAATCCGATTACATCCGCATCTGTAACCTTCTCCTGTTTTCTTTGTTGTGTGAATCTATAGCAGGGATATTGCTAATTTTGTGCTAACCATTATTGTAAACTTATCTTAATCAAATTGACTTAATTACTCTCATATTCTACAGCAAAAGACATGCACAATCGCCATTTTGCTTAGCCCTCTCAGGATTTCAAACCAGTTGCAGTCGAGTTGAATCGAGCTAAATGAATAATTTTTTCTAAAAATTGATTAAAAATGGCAATGGAATACATCGAAATTTGAGAATTTAAATGGCAAAATTATGCAAAGGCTAAAAATGTTGCAAGTTACTAAAACTCAGGATTTTTTCATTATTTTATAAAATTTTTTGGCATTTTGATATCATATCAATTACTTTCAATGTTAAATATGTTAGTTAACAAACCCTATGCTTTCATATTTGCACATTACGCATAATTTTGCACATTTTTAATTAAATTTGAAGAACATTTGGAACAAATCTGATATACCCCCCTCTTGGCGACTTTTTCCTGTTGGCGCCAAAAAAGCGTCGCCAAGAAAACTATGTATGACGTCATATGTCATACATCGTTCTTAGCGATGCTTTTTTAGCGCCAACAGGAAAAATTCAAATTATGTCATTAATTATTTAATGAAATTAATGCATTAATTTTTTTCCGTTGTTTCTCCGGGATACGAGCCCTCGGTCTCATAGTACTTTCGTAATGAGACCCCTGCCTCGGTCTCATTACGAAAGTACTATGAGACCTCGGGCTCGCCAGGACCTCGCTGCCGCTCGGTCCGTTATCCCTCCGACTTTTAATATACATCACAGTCGGATATAAGTCACAGATCTCCTCCGTTCAGTATACAATAAAGTCACAGATTTTATGTGAAATTAACACCATTTTTGTGCTACAAAAATGCCAACCAGACCAAAATACAAACTACCAGAAACACACTAAAAACACAATAATTCAAAATATGTTCACTTACCTTTTTTACTTTTCTTTTACTTCCTCACGTGAGGCAGTGCACATATGTTCCGCTCTTAGGAATATTTGTTCGGATTTTAATTCAATGTAATTTAATATTTCTTCATTAATATAATTTCGCCAATCGGCTAAAGTTTGTGATGAAAAAAAATATTGACTTTCAATATCAGCAGTTTTGGTCCCAATTAAAATCTCATATGTTATCAAAAAAATCTCCTCTATTTTCAACTTGCTAGAACTAAACCATGACCCACTCCTGATCGTTGCTTCTCTTCCACAAACAACACCCCCAATAACCTTTCTACAAAAAAAAATTAACCCATCTGAACATTTTTTAGTTTTTTTAATTTTCATAACAGAATTACATCTAGAACATAACATTTCATTCTTAAGTAAACCAATTTCCCTTAAAAATTCTAAAAAAACCTCTTTATTTTCAATTAGTTTAAATATAAAAAATCTATTTAGGACTCCGGTACGTCCAAACGTTGGACGACCTGACGAAAAAGAAAAAGAAGATTCATTCAAAAATTTCAATTGATACATTTGGACAACATCACAAACCGAACTCATAATTAAAATAGAAAATTCAACTAAATTAACATTAAAAAACAACAAGAAAAAGAATACTCTAAAATAAAGTTTGAATTGAAACTTTATTTTAGAGTATTCAACTTAAAATCTCCCTAAGAGCGAAACATATGAGCACCTACCTCCTACCACATACACGTGCAAAAAGACAAACTTCGAGAAACTACTTTCCAGCGTTCAAGTTGCAAAACCAGGGTTGCCAAGTTATCGCCTTATTGGCGATTTTCGTATCGAGCGAAAAATTAAAATATCGCCAAGAGGGGAGCATATCAGAGGAGAGCCGAACATTTTAATTGAATGACATGGTGCACAGAAAAGTGCCTATTTTCAAAAATTGGCAATTATAGGAGAGGAGGAAGGAGGGGAGGTATTGTTTACGATTCCCAAGATATTTTAACCCCACAGAAGCTGAAGTTTTTTCAATATTGACAAACATTTGTAACCTTTTTTTAGCAGTAAAATATTTTTACTGTTTTGGTCATCTGTAATAAAATTGACGAGGACATGAAATAAACCAGCTTGGGCACCAGGATTTTGTCTGAAAACCGGGACGTCTGGCAAGCCAAGTCAAGAGCAAAAGAGAGGCTAAGGTGAAATAAATAATATCAAAAAAAAAAAATTAAAAAATTACCTAACTTAAATATGTCTAAATAGACATGGCATCATTTGGACAAAAATAACGAAAAGTTTCATGTGTTAATGGCCATAGAAATGCATGACACTATGAAATAAATAAAATTAAAAAAAAAAAAAACAATGAATGGATAGGATTCATCTATTCCAAAGCATAATGGTACAAACATTCAGAAAAAAAAAGTCTTCATTTTACTCTATGAAAGTTTAAGTACTTTAAAAACAATCAATTAAGATCAGCGAAACAATATGAATGTCTGGCTTATCACAATAAAAGGGAGGGAGTAACCAAACTATTACTATTTACACTTTACATTTATTCTATAATGCAAAAAATAAAGGAAGATAACAAGACACTGAACTTTAGAAATGAAACATTGATATTCAAAAAACATTTTGTTATCTTTATCTAGAAAGGTAATTAGATGCGTTAACTCACGAGAAGACAAAAAATCTTGTTTGAAAGGTTTTCAGCACAAATTTCGTACACAGACGAAGGGAGGTCTATAAAATATGCCAATATAATACACTACTTAAACAAGAAATCCATATTTTAAGGTATAAATAGTTAGATTTGATCCAAAATAGATAAATATGACATTTTCTGCTTGATCACTTTAAATGATACATGCTTAAAAATGCAATAACTTCATGTATAACTTAAAAGCACATTGAAAGCCCTACTGCAATTTGATTTTACACACACACACATCGCTGCCAAACTTCTCTTTTCAAAAATACGAAATAATACGAATGTGGTTACAGTTACAGGTAAGATTGCAGCGTGATGATTTAAATTTTTCAATCTTATGATGCCTCAGAATGAACATTATTTCTAAAAACAACTTTCTCTACTCTATACAATACTTTTTACGCGAAAAAAGTACCGCGTACACAACATCCAGCATCAAATTATGGTTGCGATAAAAAGGCATTAGTAGAAACAGGAAACCCAACGAGAAAGTGTCCTATCGCAATTCATGATTGCAAAAAACGTAACTTGATATCAAAAGATCTCAAAATTAAAACAATTTTTTTTTCTCCTATCTCTGTTCCTATTGTGAATTGCTTGTAGGGTCTATTGAACGATTCAGTTCAGTATTTTTGCTTTCTTTCATGCAGTAAAGGAAGAATCACGAAGTTTTTTTCACTAAAAATTCGAACATTAGTTCAATTTTACTCACCCCCAATTGAATGTTGAATTGTTTTTCGACCAGTAGAAAATATGGGGAGGTGTTTGTATGGTTGTATGGTGCAGCCGAGCAGCTCCCCTACCCCCCACGTCCTTAAAGATTCAGCCAAAGAGTCTCTGAAGTCGACTTCTCTCAAACTTTAGTAAAAAACAGCTAGAAATTTAGTCAGAGGGGGGGGGGGGGGGTTGACCAAGATTGTACGAAGTTCAAAACAGGAGGAATGCCGAATCAGAAGTATTAATTAAAGGATTATCGGAAGACATTAATTGCTTTATAAATTATTTAAACACAACTTCTTCGATTCAAACTAGGGGGAATTATACTGTTTAAAAGTATGAACAAACACTGTCAACCTTTTGAGGCACGGTGACTTCCTTTGATGCAACCAATTGTTTTATTTACTGCAACAAGAAAAGGAACGGGTGCTGCAAACAAAGATTTTGCTGCATTACAATTTATTATTATATTTTTATATTACTCCTTATATAGCTTTTAAAATGCTAACACATTACGTTCAATTACATCCTTTCGTGACACACAGATTTCAGATTACATGTTCAATCATATGATAATATAAAAATGGTAGGAACTTTTCCTTTACACGCCCACCCTTCTCTAGGTGTTTGGGGGGAGAGAGGGTGCCAGAAAATATTCGCTCTGGGCACATCATTTCTTAGAACAGCCCTGAACCATACATCACAATTCAGTCAGTTTTAAAGTAAAAAAGTTAAATAAAATTTTAAATTACATGTGCAAATAGTGCTGAATTTGAAAATTTAAAAACGAAGCAAAGTGAAATATTTAAGCACTTTTTAATTTGATTCTTCAGTTAATAAAATTTTAATGCAACAAATATTGATTGCATCAACTTAACCTTAATTAATTTTTTTACTTACATATTTTTTTCAGACATTTAATGTGTTTCATGCTCATGTCTTATTATTGGGAGGAAAAATTTCAGTAAAAAAAATCTAGTTTTACATTTTTGTTCAGAAAGAGATTGAAATCTCTCATTCTTATTTTGGGCTCCACATAAGTTTCAGGATCACAAAAAAAAGTTAGATAAATGCCAAAAGTTGCGAGTTTCCGGGAACATAAGTACCGTAATTGCAAAAATTTCAGCCTCGAGAAATATTACAACTTTACATATCGTCGCCTATACAATCTGCTTTTGGTTTCGTTCAGATGAAATTTTTTGCTGCAAAATTACGGATATCTTTATTTTTGTGAAAACAAGGTTTTTACAGTAATTTATTATTGTTAAAAATTATAAGCAAAATAAACAAAAAGGTTTAAAACTTTGAATCAAAATGTAATGAAAAAATGAATAGTCAAAAAGATAAAATAGTCTAATAATTACTGGTAATTTTTAATTTTTTCTCTCATCCTCTTACACACTAATTGTGTAGAATTCATTATTCGCTGCCGTTGTGGAAAGTTTTTAAATAGGAAAACACATTAAAACTGCTCCAGTTGTTAAAAACAATAATAACAGTTCAAAAGGTCCCACTACAGCTTACCACTATAGTTTGTTTAAACTTTCTTTTCTTCTGGATTATAATTTTAAATATTTTTTAAAGATTTGTTTACTTACTGAGATATATTGTCCTCTGCTGGAATTGACTGAGCTGGCGGTGTATTTCATATAAGTATGTGTTCGAAGAATGGTATATGGTTTCCAACATAAACGAAAGTGGGGTTAATGATTTCATTCACCAGCGACATATTCACTGATCCTATTCAGGGGCAGATACAGGATTTCATTTTACGAGGGGGGGGGGGTCATGCTCAAGAACGTAGTCTTACATACAAAACTTTTCTTCGACAAACACACATACACACACCACGTTAAAACTCTACAAATATGCAAACAAAAATCATTGAAATCAAAAAAGCTCTTCAAATATGCTTACAAAAATTATTGAAATAATTTTTAAAGTTTTTTTTTTAAGGAGGAGACGCAGCAAAGACATAGACAACTGGAAACTGGTAGTTCACTAACTTAAAATTACCTCTTATGCCATTAAAATGAAGAAAAGCAAATAACACAGGACATCACAGGAAAATTAATAAACAAAACAAGAGAAACAGAACTAAAACTTTTTATTTGTCTGAAAAATTTATAAAAATTACATTTTATTTACACAACCACACATAGTTTTTGAGTCTAGTATAAAATTTAATCTTTAGTATTAAATTTCCATAGAAAATTATACATATGTTTGAAACATGCAGTGGCAATGCATGCATATTTTATAATTCAATCTAACACAAAATGTAAAATGGAGGGAAACAAAACTATACATACAGAAGCATAAAACATCACAAACATCCTCTGATTGTTTCAGAGAAATTACAGATATGATCTAGAAGTATTCTCTCAATAAATAAAAAAGTTTATAAATTAATTTTAACATCATACTTGCACAACTGAAGTCACTAGGCTAGACAGTTTCATATGTGTCACAGTACTAATCAAATACTGCTATATAAAATTATTTTTATACAGTCATATAATACAAGCTCAAAAATATTCACAAGCAATAATAGTACACCCGGAAGAATTTAATTTCGCAATTGGAAAAATAATTTAAAGAATATTTTCATTGCTCAAGTGAAAAAGCTGAAATGATAGATAAAATTAAATCATGAAAATATTCAGTTTAAAGCGCTTGACGGTTTTATGCATATAAAGCCATATGATGTTCATGAAATTTTTTTAATGAGAAAATATGAGTTGAGCTGTAACATGCTACATTGAAAGGCTAGATTATTATTTAAAATTATTTATTATGCGAATATTATTTAAAATGATTTTAAATAATATTTGCATAGTTGACAAACAAAAATGAACAAACTGATAAATTGATGAAGCATTTTAATATTATTTTTGTCATAACAAGACAGTTTTACATAAGCTAAATATCACGATGGTTAGATAAGCAGCCATTTTTATTACATTTCTGGAGAATGAAGTGGCATTACAAAGACTAAACTAATAACTTCTATGATTATTATACAGGTGTCCTGAAAAAGAATGACTGTTTTCAAAAAATTATAACAAGAAAATGGTTATTGATAAAAAAAATAACTTTGCAGGAAATTCATGTGGTGGTCGGTAAGTTTCGTCCCCTAAAATACCAAATTTTAGTTCAAGAATTTTTCCAATAGATAGCGCTGCATATTGTAAGACCGTAAATCAAAGAAAAACAGAAAATTACATCCCAGTTTTTCGAAAAATATTTGAATAAACAAAATTACCCAACAATATTTTCAAAATGCCTGCCGCCGCACCGGTTGCAACCACATTTCACAATTGGAAGAAAAATCAATGAATTCCAATATTTTTTTATTTTTTTTTTTGACTTAGAAGCTTACAATCTGCAATGCCATTTATTGAAAAAATTTTAGCTGAAATTTTTGGAACTCTAGGGGACGAAACTTATGGCCCACCACATGAATTTTCTGCAAATATTATTTTTTTATCATTAACCATTTCCCTGTTATAAATTTTTGACAACAGTCAGTCTTTTTCAGGACACCCTGTAGAATATTATCAATAGTTTATCCCTCCTAAGCAGTTAGGATTTTTCTTTCTTTTTTTTATAGTCTCACATTAAAAAAAAAATCTATTTGCTCATCAAAATATCAGGAATAAAAATGACATAAACCAGGATAGATTTATACAGTCAAATTCAATATACAATAAATTATCATACACAAATAGCCAAATAAGTTTTATCACAGCAATTTTATCAAAACATACTGCCGAAAAATAAATACAAAATATTTATATTTTTTAGAAATGAAAATGACTGGAAATTTCCAAAAATTTTGCAACAATTTTAGCATAATTTAGATGTTTCTCGGCATACTATCTGAATCTATATCAAATAATAATTTTTATCTTTAAATAAAACATTGTAGATAAATGACTAATTATGGGCACCCAACTAGTAATGGGCAGGTTTGAGACCATAATTTGTTGAACCAGAGCATTCCACTTCAGTCAAATGTACATATGTAATTCATAGTTGAAAAGTAATGAAAATTTCACAGCTATAAAGTGCCATTTCTAAGTTTTAACGAATTGTGCAAATTAGTTTTCCCCATTAAGTGCAACCTCACAGTTCAACAACAATTCAAATTAAAAAAAAAAACCTTTACCATACCCCTATAATTAGTCATTAACCCAACGAAATTTTAAAGACAATAAAAGTGCAAAACAGGATTGTGAATGCAAATCCAATTTTTTATTGTTTGTAACTGAAAATACTTATTTCAAATATTATTTACAAAGCCCTTTAATTTTTCAGTATTTATTAAGTGTAATTTTTACCTGAAGAAAGAAATTTATACAAAAATGCTTTTAAAAGTTTCAAATTGCACTAAATGTTCAGGAATAAGTCACAAAATAAATTTCGACTAAGGTTTTTTCTTCCCATGAAAAGAGGAGGATTATGTCACTGTTTCTTTGGAACTATTTTTATTAAACTTAATTGAACTAGTGCCATAAATATATGAAAAAAATACATGCCTTTGCAAATATTTTAAGATAGATAAATCTAATAAATAGAATTTGAGCACTGAATTTTACAAAAAAAAGGGGGAGGAGGAGGAGGGGGGGGGACTATCATCTTTCTTAATACCAGAAAGAGACAAATTAGAAAAATTTATTGGAATGACCTCTTACCATGTAGAAAGCAAAACAAGAGAGCACCATAAATCAATCTGCTTTAAAAACTAAGTGTAACTTCATATTTAGTAGACGTTAAATCAAAGCATTTTTAACTATATATGCATGTATACTACATATAAGAAGAAAAAATATTTCTAAATGAAAATGAATTAGAGCTTTGAAAAATTTTACTGTTATTATTTAAACTTTTGTTTAGGGCATATCAAATCACGGGCTGTTTAATGCAATGCAACATGTTTTATTGCATGTTTTTAATGTCTTTTTTTTTTGGTATGTATACAGGGTGCGTTCGATCCAATCTGTCATACGAAAGGGGGTGATAGAAGAGCCCAAGCGGAGCATAGAACCACCCATTACCGTGTCCAATCCTTAACTGTAACCGAGTTATGGCAGACATAAGGAAAATGAGTAAAAAAACAAGATTATGAGAAAATGACCAATTTCTGAGATTCTTGTAGGATCTACACACAAAGTAAGTACATATTTGGAAAGAGCTGACAACATGCTACAAAATAGTACATTTCCCATCAAGATAGTCGCATTTTACAATGAGCTGAAAGCTTTAAGACATTGGACTTCATTCGGATGGCGCGCCCGCCGCAGGCGGGCGTCATTGATGGTAGAGCTTAGTGGCCCTTTTGATCAGTCTCAGTTAAAAACTTAAGAGTTAAGCAATATAGTAAGCTGGACCTAATGAATTAGGAGAATTGCCTACCACACTTATCTTGAAGATCGCAGGTTAGGCCCACGTCTCTAAAGAAAACTTCAATCAATAATAAAAATTATTGAGCGGCAAGGGAGGGAAAGAGTGACAATAATTATTCATATGAAAATTCGCAAAGATTTGAAATGGAACTTCAGCTGAAACAAGCAATTTCCACCTTCAGTGATGGGTAAAACATTGGACACACTCAGAAATGAAATGGTGACAAAGTTTTCAATCAACTTTTTCAAAATCATATTGGGTTTCAAGTTCAGCAGAAATTCAGGCTTTTGTTTGAAACAGTGCAAAAATCTGCATTCATTGAAAAAGGAAAACCGGCAAAGACTCACACTTTTCTGTTTTAAATTTCCTGTTTTACGTAAGCATGTTGCCTTCTTTGTTTAAGATAATGAGATTTTTATATCAAAATAATAGTTTCAACATTTTATTAAGTGAAAAAACACAAGAAATAACAATAAGTAGAAGTAAAAGAAGCATTACTTTTCTGTACTTTTCAGAAAGGAAAAATCAATAATAAAAAAGTTACCTAACATCAATGAGTACATTTAATCAACCATAAAAATTTACAAGAGATGCTGAAATTGGTTGCCGCCACACTTGATACATGGCCTTGCCTTTTTGCGGATGGAAGCATCCGTTGCTCTAAGTCAAATTTCATTTCCTAGTTTTACTACTTCACCATCAAGCCAGTTGCGCAATTCTTGCAAACTGGCTACTTTTGTTTTGTATACTTCTTGTTTTAAGAATCCCCAAAGAAGTCCACAGACGTCAGGTCTGGCGATCTAGGTGGCTAAGGAATGGGACACATACAACAAATTCATTGGGATACTGTTCACAGAAAATTCCAAATGGCATTTGAAAATGAGCAGGGTTATCATCGTGTTGAAAAATGATTTCTGCCCTCTCCAAACCAGGAAAGGGGCCAGGATCACGGTTCTGCCGATGTTGAGGAGTATATGCTGGACCGAGTAGTGGAAAACCCAAGTCTGAGTTCATGCACGATTCCTAAAGAAGGTGGATTTTCACTAAGTTATGAAAACATTGCAAGAAAACAAGTATCACCCTTACCGTTTCACACTAGTACAAGAATTGCGCGATTCAGATTCAGAAAAGCAGGTAACATTTTGCAGATGGCTACTAGACCGAGGCATTGAAGAACACTATTTTCTAAGAAAGATATTGTGGACAGATTAGTTGTTGTTCACTTGAGAAGGCATCAGAAATTTGCAAAACTGGCATCAATATGCTAAACATAATCCTTTTTTAACCTGAAGCTCATTGCTCAAAACTGGAATCAGCTTAAATGTTTGGTTTGGCGTAATCGGAGATAATTTGATTGGTCCGTATGTGTTTCGAAGTAGCCTAAAAGGAAACACATATTTAGAGTTCATTGAACATCATTTGCCAGGCTTACTTGATGCTATTCCTGCTCCAGAGAGAGCAGAAATCACTTAACACGATGGAGATCCTACACATTCTTCAAATGCCATTCGGAATTTTCTGACTAAACAGTATCCTCAATGGATTGGTTGTATGAGTCCCATTCCTCAGCCCCCTAGATCAGCAGTGGACTTCTTTGGGGATTCTGAAAACAAGAAGTATACAAAACAGAAGTAGCCAGTTTGGAAGAATTGCACATCTGGTTTGATGGAGTAGTAATAAAACTAAGAAATGAAATTTCACTTAGAGCAATTCAGGGTTCATACTCTATTCAGATGAAAAAATTCCATGACTTTTCCAAGACTTTTTCATGACTTCATAAAAATTTTCATGACCTTGTAACATGAAGAGAACAGTACTTTTTAATGTCTAACTTGCCAATTTTTGGAAAGGAGCATTAGCAAAACTTCTATGTGAATGCCACTACCTCATCGAAGTACTTGTGGTTGAAAATATATCAGTGTATTCCTAAAAAACTAAACTATTCTTATTTGTCTTGATCATATAAATTTAAGTAAAGAAAAAATACAGTAAATGGAATATAATGATGCTTGAATGTCTAATAGTTATTTTTTACAAACAGGCAGAATATTAAATGAATTTGACAAAGGTTGAATGAGTCATTACTAAGTTTCAATAAATTGCTTGAAAAGATCAAGATTCAATATTAAAAGTTTTTACGAGTGATGGAAACGAAATCGAATGCAATTGAATTGCGTTTTTTAAAGAGGGGTGTGGCAAAATAAAGAATGTGCAATTTCACTAATATAAAATATAAGAAGTGTTGAAAATAATGATAAATTCAAAATGAGTGATGTCCAAGCAATGAAATCACATTGCAAAAAAATGCAAACGGCTGCTACAGAAATGGATGCAATGAGATTTCAAAATTCAGATTTGTTTTTCACATCGTTTAATTTTCCAGTTTTGTAACTTTTATGGTGCAATACTGTTAAATCACTCAAGATTTCTAATGCTCTTTTAGCTACTGTTACTTTCTCTTCGCACAAGACATTTTTCCATGACTTGGAATAAATTTCCATGACTTGGAATGAAAATTTCAATTTTCCATGACTTTTCCAGGTCTGAAATTTGCTTATTTTTTTCCCATGACTTTCCAGGATTTCCATGACCCGTACGAACCCTGGCAATTGTTGTTTCCATTTGCAAAAGGGCAATGGCATGTATCAAGTGTGGCGGCGACCAATTTCAGAATCTATTGTAAATTTTTATGACTGATTAAATGTACTCAGTGATGTTACATAATTTTTTATTTTTCCTTTCTGAAAAGCATGGGAAAGTAATGATTCTATCACTTCTACTTCCTGTTATCTCTTGTGTTTTTTCACTTGATAAAATATTAAAACTATTATTTTGATATAAAAATATCATTATCTTAAATAAAGAAAGTAACATGCTTACATAAAACAGGAAAATTAAAACAGAAAAGTGCGAGTCTTCACCGATTTTCCTTTTTCAACAAATGCAGATTTTTTGCACTGTTTCAAACAAAAGCCTGAATTTCTGCTGAACATGAAGCCCAATATGATTTGTTGTTGTACCATGTGAAAGCTAGTGAAATAGGCCAGTTTTTGGTAGATTTGCCCGATTGTAGCTCATACGGTTGTTTTTGAAAATGTTGATTGAAAACTTTGGCACCAATTCAATTCTAAGTTTGTCCAATGGTTTAAAGCTTGTAGCTCGTTGTAAAATGCGACTATCTTGATGGGAAAGGAGTCACTTTGTAGCATTTGGTCTGCTCTTTTCAAATATGTACTTATTTTATGTGTAGATCCTACAGGAATCTCAAAAATTGGTCGTTTTCTCAGAATTTTGTTTTTTTACTCATTTTTCTTATATCTACCATAACTCGGTTACGGTTAAGGATTGGACACGATATTGGGTGGTTCTATGCTCCACTTGGGCTCTTCTATCACCCCCCTTTTGTATGGCAGATTCGATCAAACTCAGCCTGTATAAGAAAAAAAACATACACAAAAAAAATGTAATTTTAAAACAAAATTTCAACAACGAAAATTTCACCTAAATCTCGGGAAAAAGTTTTGTATGCTTTCTAAAATATTTTGTTATAATTATTTAGCACTTAAGTTTTTGTTTCACGTTCTTCTTAACAACAATCTCTACTCAAAGATGATTTCTGCGACATCACTCTACCTGCAGAAAAATTTCTATATAAGGACAACAGCATTTTTAGTAAATAACTAAACTCTCAATAATTAAGGATGAAAAGAACTAGGAGAAAACATATTAAGGAGAGATTTACTGCTTTGCATTGAAGTAATATTTACAGATCATAGAAATTTATTTGCATGGTTTTAGCTAAGTCAAAGGAGTCAAGGTTTGTTAAGAATATCAAGACCCTTACTAAGTAGGATAAAAACTGCAATTCAAAAATGTAAAGATAAGAAAGAAAAGATTACTATTTTATCAACCATTAGATTAATAGGATATTTAAAGGGTCATACTCTCCAAATATATTTCTGAGCTACAAGATCTGATCTTTTCATTTTTATTAGCTAAATTTACAATGAAATTGGAGTTACTAAGAGTCATTCAGTGTGAAAAAATTTTTTATACAAGAAACTTAGAAAAATAAATTTAAAAAAAACTGCCAACAAAACGGAAATTAAAATTTTTTCGATCTTAGAATCTGCACATAGCATCAACAGAAGGGGAAGTTTTTACCTGCCCAATGAGTGAGCAATCACAGAAGACGGATGTTGAGGCTAGTTTAAAATTGCATAAAACTGTGCTAATATATTTGAAAATATTACTAACAATACAAATAATGACGAGTGATTAGAGAAATGTTTCTTTTGGATTTTCCAAAAACTGTTTTAGGACCCACTCTACTTAAGGAAGACTTTTTCAATCCTTTGAAAGTAGTTAAATACAGAACCAACTGTAGACAACAAAGATCTAAAAGTAATGCTTTTTATAAAAAACTAATTTGAAATATATATATATATATATATATTATTAGTTTTTAAATGTAAAGAATATTTTATGCAATTGATTTATGAAAAACAAAAAGGCAACTTGATGTAAAAAAAAAGGGGGGGGGGCTTTTTTAGGAACCATAAAAGGTTTAATGAGACGTATAGAAAGCTAGGGAACACATTAAAAGTACTGCAACGTTTGTTAAATACATTATAAGCAGCTCTCTACATGAAAGACATAACATAAAACCAAAAACAAGTAGTATCAAACAAATAAAAATGACACCAGCACTTTTTCTTACATGCATTTAAACAACACAAAAAGAGCAATATTTTGCACTGTAAACATTTCTAAAGTTAGTATACTTTCTATAAAGCAAAATACTAATCACTGGTGCCATTGATATTGTAAGTAAGCTTGAATTTCAAAAGGGCTCTAATTCATGACTCATTTAAAAAGGCATTGCTAAGGCATCTTTAATAAATAGCTCAGGTAGTATTCTGCACAAATAATTCAGTTTATAACAGTATTGTTTTGTTTATTTATTTCTAAGTAATTCATTTTTACAGCAAAATGTTAAATATTATTTATAATACTTATATTATTTATAACGGGTTGGTTTAATATACAGTCAACTCTCGATAACTCGAGGGACCGGCTAAAACCTTTGAGTTATTGGTAGTTCGAGCAATGGGAAGTTTCCACAACAGTCACAAGAGTTTGGGACCCGATGAAAACCTTGATATTAAGGAATATTTGAGTTATCGAGATTCGATTGTCATTAGAATTTGAAACAAAAATCTTCCTGATGAAAGCTTTAAAAGCAACATTAAGAAAAGAGTAAATACATAAAAACAAAGGGTTTTACTGTATACAAGATAAAAAAGAAGAAACTTTAAATAAATTTTAACACTATAATTTCTGTAGAAAATTTGAAGTATGTAATGAATTGAAATTGGTGAATGCTAAAGAACAATGAACAAATATTATTTTAAATATAAAATAGCAGATAAAAGCTAAAATAGCATGGAAATAACATCTTGAATGAATTAATAGGGAACTTAATTTATGCAGAAATCTGGTTTAATTAGTTAGATGTAATGAAGAAAAAGTAGTACAGTCGAGTCTTGAAAATTTGAGGTTCCATTTAATTTGATGTGCTTTATTTATACATTAAGATAATTTTATTAATATGAAAAAAAATTCTTTGGATTAAATTTTGAAAACTGAAATCTTTTGACATTGTAAAACATACTTTACTACAGACAATAACACAATGGAAAAGTATTGAGAGGTTGGTGTCAACAACACTTATGAAGAGGCATAAAATATGGATTAAGACATGCTCTGGAAGAAACTAGATACAGTGAAACCTGTGTAAGTTGACCACTTGAAGCGCACACTACTTTAATGGTCAACTTAAACAGGTAGTCAACTTACAAAGGTTGATTTATATGATAAGGACTAATTCCGTGCCTGAAAAACAGCGGTCAGTTTCACAGGTTTTACTGTAAGTAAATAACTTGAAATTGACATTGACTTGCCACAAAGAACATGTAAATACATCTTTTGGAATACCCAACTGCAAACAAAAACTATGTACAACTTGATGTCCTACAAGTTGCACATACATAAGAAATTTAACTCTTCTACAACTAACCATTTAAGCTTGCATGATATGAGATACATACATATGAACGCACGCATATAAATAGATGTCACGACAAAAACTGATCGAAATAGATTCTGGGTCAAGCAAAATACATGTTTGGTTGCCTACACATAACATATGTACAGACATCATGGAAAAAAATTGTTGAAAAGAAACTAAAATGGAAACTAATGTCAAAATTTAAATGATAAATATTTTGTGAACACAACACTTCCTTTCCTTTGCACAAGAAAGTAAAATGTGCACGTCCTTATGTCCTTCGAATAGTGTTAAATTTTAAAAACAAAGGAGTTTTTAGTGCACATATAGGTGGAGTGAACACAAATTACTTCGAATTTACAAGACTCTACTGCATAAGAATTCAAATTTTATTATGAAAATTTAAAACATTTTTTAATGAGAAAATAAAATATCCTATGTAACAGTCATGATCATCAATATTAATTAAAAAAATAAATAAATAAACAAATCTTTAGAATGAAATGTTTCGAGTTTTATTTAACAATTCTAGAATAATGAGTGCATAAAACAGATCTAGATGACTTAATGAAATGCTTTTAAATGAAAAACAAACATGTAATGATTAGATAAAAAGTAGAATCTACATAGAAATACTTGTTTTCGTATGAAAATTACACTTAGTTTTATAATACAGTAAAACCCAGTTACATGACGCTTAGGGTCTGGTGGGGGAAAGTGGTCAATGGGGTAAAGTGATCAGTCGTCAAATAAATGGCTATAGCTTGGAAATAAATGTTCGAATGAATGTGAAAATTTTATTATAGAGTAGGGTAGTTCGAAACTACATTTTGAGTACAAAATTACAACTGGCAAAATGTTATTCGGTAAGAAAAAATATTTTGTGTCAATATGAAAAGTTTTTAAATCTAAAGACCTCTTTTAACTTCCTTGGGAAATTTTGTTTGTTAGAATTATGAACAGATTGACTGCATAGGAAGCTTCCTACATGTCTCAAGAACTCTTACTCATTAGCAGTTAGCTGAATCTATTTTAGATAATTTTTTAGAACAATTTTAGTAAGGTGGGGTAAAGTGGTCATAATATTAGGCTTAACAAGTATTGTTCTTCTAATGTCACTTAATCATTAAGTATAAGGCAGATATAAATTAAATATTAATTTCACTTAATATGTATTGTTTTTTCAGTAAATGGTGTTAAATATACGAGTATATACGTAAGTATACGCATATACTCGTGTAGGCACGTATAATAGACGTATTCACATAAATGCACCAATAAATACATATATGGGTATCTGCAAGTATTTTTAATCTATACAGATATACATTCGACTATAACGTATATACTCGTGTATATATATAAACACTTATATACTCAGGTAGACACTAATATACGCGTACGTACTCGAGTAGACACTTACATACAAGCATATGATATACAAGTATACAGGATGAGTTTAAACTTTTAAGCAAATTATTAAAAGGTGTTAGAGGGGAGGATAAGAAGCAAGAATCACATAAGGAAACAAACACAATACTGACGCGCTACATGCACGCAAAGTCAGAAACTGATGGATGCAAAACTGGTCAAAAATTTATTACACAAAGACAATTTTACACAACATTTTAGGTTTCAAGAAAATTTTAAAGCGATTGATGAAATTTTCGGCCTGCAGCTGTGATATATGTGCGTCACAATCACAAAGCACGCTCTGTTACAATAACGAGACTTTTGAAAAACTTTCATCAGCCGATGCGCCTTTGTTGTGATGCTTGTATTAGAGCTACAGGCCGTAACTTTTAACAACTGCTCTAAATATTTCTTAAAAACTAAAATCTTGGGCAAAATCATCTTTGTGTAACAAATTGGTGATTTGTTTTGCATCCATCAGTTTCTGGCGTTGCGTGCATGTAGCGCGTCAGCAAACGTAAGTTCTTTATAATTCTTTGCTTCTTATCCTCCCCTCTCACACCCCTTAGATTTTTGCCCAAGATCTTGTTTTCACTCTGTAGGCACACATGTATATAAGCTTGTATACTCGTGTATACATACATGTACTTGTGTATACACGTAAATGTACGTGTATACGTCTATACAGGTATATAACCATGTTTGCACGTATATGCGTGCTTCACAATGTGAGTAGACACGTACCCCCAAACATACACTGGATGTATCCAAGAATTAACTTGTGTATACCCATATATTTGTGTATGTACACTTATATATGCGTGTATACGTCTACTGTAGACGTATATACACATGTATGCACGTATATACTCAAGATACAAGTGCATACACTCATATGATGTTCGTTTACACACATATATACCCATACATACACGTGACACGTATATACTCGTGTATACACGCATACACTCCTGTAGCTTATCACGTACACATGCTTATATACACGTATATGCTTGAGTAGGCACGTGCATGCATGTATCTGATGCATACATGTATCTACTCATATATGAACGTGTTTACTAATGTTTACACGACACGTATATACTCGTGTATACTCACATATGCTTGTGCATATACTTGTAACTATAAAAATAAGCGAAATATACAAATATTAGGGTTGTTTATAATGGTTTTGCATCTATTTTTAACTATGACCACTTTGCCCCATGCTATGACCACTTTCCCCCACCCCATGGGGTAAAGTGGTCATAAATACAAAGGGAAAAGAAAGGGTTATAATGCTACTTAAATCAATATTTATTTTCCTAAAACTCAATGTACCGTGTTCTTTAATAATGCAATGTAAAATAAAAACAAAAAAAGTTTAAGTGTTTAAAGAATTTATTGTATTTATTATTCACCCAAGTTGAAAACCTACGATTTTATGACCACTTTACCCCACCAGACCCTATATTTTGCAAATTTCTATGTGCAGTTAAAATAAGTTAAAATGAGAAATTCTACTCAATGAAGTTATTTAAACATTTTCTGTAGTTAATAAAATTATTAATAATAACAGCAATAAAATGTCAGAAGGAATTAAAAATTAAGTTGTCAAAAATGTAAAGTAAATGATCAAACTATGTTTTAAGTGCATAAATTATTGAAACTTACTAAAAGAAAATTGAATCAAAACACATTTGGTTATCATGCAGAAAGACAATACATTTTAACTTTTAAAAATATGCAATGGTATATTTCGCACATTGAACGTTGATTTACTATACAGTTTGCAACCATCTCAACAAATTTACAAAAAGGCATTATCTATTTTTTTGAAAAAGATACTGCACCTTGCCAGATTCAGATATTCGTTTTCCTATAATACAAAATTCTTCTTTTGCATTTTGTGAGCTATGACTAAAAAAATCTTTGGTGAAAAAAGAAGAGCCAGGCTGTGACAATTCTAGTGACAAATAATGTGCTTCATCCACCAATAGATGAGTGCCATTTTGGACAGTCTTGCTGCATGAACTGCTGCCATTCCACTTTCTTTTAAGCAAGTGAGTTTCATTGTTTGGAGGATTTTTTATGTGACGTTTTAATTCAGTTGATTTGAAATTTTTTCTAAATGGGTTGTTGCTGTGATCGTAGTTTGTAGGACGGGGGATGAGAGAATCCAGAAGACCTAGTTGTGCTGATTCTTCGCTGAATGATGTATTAGTCGAGCGTTTAACTTTGTATTTGGTCTTGTGAATTCCGTTTTCAGGATGAGGCAAACTCTGAGATACACTACTACGGCACTTTGACACTTCAGCCTAAAAGGGAATTTTTGCAATTACACATAGAACAAATAAATTTAGTGAAATTTGAAATTTAACAGGAAATAATATTTACTGTTTTTTAAAGAATTAAGCATGTTTCTTACTTGGGGTTATACAAAAATTGTAGCCATAACCTTAACGTGAGTGAAATCTAGCCATTATTTAGCTTTGTAATTTGGTAGTCTTGCCTAACCAAAACGGAAAATTTTGGAATGAATTCTTATGAGGACACCACACAAATAGTGTAATAATGGGGGAAAAAATGTATCTACTCCTTTTCTCCACACCATACCTTTTAGTGTAGCACTGTAAGATTGCTGTATTATTTTCATTGAAAAGAATAAGTCCCGAATAAGGTGTCTATTAATAAATAAAAGGTAATTTGGCACCGGCTACTAATGAAAAATTTGAGCTTTCAAGGTCGCCATTTGCCATCTCATATGTTGAGATTGCTGTGACAAATTCACTGGAGTGATCTTGTAAATATTCCACTCATAATTCTTGATAGACAAGTGATTTGTACCACACACAACTATACATTCAACTCAATTGGAATTGACTGAAATTTTAACCAATTTCTGTAGACTTTTCTCTTCTTAGGAGTAAAATAATGAAACATTTTAGGATATTTAGAACAAAATTCAAAATATTAAGAAATTCAGGATAGTTTTTAAAAAAACTAAGAATTTTAGGAAAAATTAGGACAACCCCAGCCATATGGTTTCCTAATTGCTATTGCATGGTTGAGTTAGTAGGTCCTTGACTCTACCCTTAATAGGAAACATACACATAAAAAGGAACCCTAAGTGGTTAGCAACTATAAGACAATACTTGCTTTCATGTTCATTCTTTTAAATTCTTAGGGTTATCTAGTTTCCCTTTTCTCTGTTCAAGTTTGACGCATTATAAATAAGGAAATCAATTTCATCCCAATATCGAATTAAGGCAAGTACGATTTCAGGAGACAATAATTGCTTTTGGAAATCTAAATTCTAAGGATTATCAATTTTTCTTTTAATCTGTAATGAATGAGGGCAGGAGATGAATGGAGGGCAACTAAGGAAGCCAATTACATCTGAAAAGTAAATGAAGGAGAGTGCAATCAAATCAACTTTGCATTAAAAAATATTCATTGAAATAGTAATTGGGGATGAAATTTTTGGTACTTTTCTCTTTGAAGTATATGAAGGGTCTAGTGAAAATAATTTTCCGATTACACTGCAATGAAAATAAGTGCAGGGGATACAAGCCTGGGATTTTTACAGTGTGATATATTTTCTCAAAGTATAGTAGTACCTCCTTTAAGAGACACCTCTATTTGAGGGACACTTTTTCTGGTCCCAGTCCCTTTGAATAGGGACCTCCATGTATTTACCTCTCATTAAGGGACACTATTTAAAGAAAGGACAGTAAGAGAAAAATTACAAAAAAAAAAAAAAGCATAAATGCATTAGAAATATCAAATTTATTGGAATTCAAAATTTACTTTTTATCCCAAAATTAACTGGTAAAAGTTTGTCTGTACATTAACATGCAAATACAGTGAAGCATCGTTTATACGTTTCTATCAAGGGTGCCCATATAGGGCGGCAGGAGGGGGGCTTGTGCCCCCCCCCCCTGAAATTAGAACTTCCTTGCTTTTAGTACTTTTTTCTTTGCAAAACTGTAAAAACATTTCTTCTCCAGCCATTAATGAATAAGTTATTAAAAATGTCAAATTTTAATGACTAATCTGTCTTGAAATCAGTTTCCACGGGGAAAATATCCAGCTAAACCACAGGGGAAATATTTGAACTCCTTGCAACTTAGCATATGGGTGCCCATGGTTTCTATCAAGTATACATTTTTAAAATTGGTCCCTGTAAAGTCTAATACACATTAACATATACCTATTATACATTTCTATCAATTATACGTTTTAAAAATTGGTCCCTGCAAAGTCTAATACACATTAACCAATACCTATTATACATTTTTACGCTTTTTTCATACAATCCCTTCAAAAATGTATAAACGGCGCTTCACTGTATGTGCAGTCAAACCCCGTTAAAACGAGTTCGCATAATGTGACATTTTGCTTTGCGCAAAATAAATGCTGTTCCCCGTCAGTTGATGCTACAAATAAATGTTGAATCAACTTAACAAAGATGATTTAGACCAGTGATTCCCAACCTGGGGGCGATCGCCCCCAAAGGGGCGATCGAACTCTTCTAGGGGGCGATAGGGGGGCGACCGGCATTCGGATACCTGGTAAAGGGAAATTCTTGACCTTTCAAAAACTATATTTATTAAAACAAATTGGTACACAATTCAGAAATATCTTTCAGAATACCTATATTGTGTAATACCGAACCAAGCATATGGCACGTCAAATCAAAGAAAGTCGTTCCCAGAATATAAAGCATTTGTGATTTACAGCTCAATTAAAATCTGTTCGGATAAAAAAAATCCCAAAAGCGAAAAATAATATCTTTTATTTTAATGCCGTTTTCACGAGGAAGAAAAAAATTTTTGTAAGCACTGTCTGACAGTTGGCGCTAGCCAGGGTTGGCCGAATTGGACCCAATTGGGTTGGACCAAATGGGTTTTTTTGAAAAAACCCATTTAAAAAAACCCATTATTTAGCCCACTTTTGGGTTTTTTTTAATTTTGCGAGAAGTTTTTAAAAAAATTAATTAATTTAAATACTTTCACAATTTAAACTTTTTTATTTGTTTTTCACCACAGACAATGAACACAAAAAATGAATTTTGAGCTTTAATAGTATTTCTTAACTCTTAACGGCATTAAAAATATACTTCAAAGATTTTAAATAAATGCATTTAACTTTTTTCTTTAACTGGTCAATAAATAACTCAAATTATCTTGACCAAGTCCTGTCACGTCTGATTGTACAGAGGAAACTAATCTAGCTAAAAGGCTTTCATGTAAATTATTTTCTGCTAACCAACACGTCACAAATCTCGAATAAACACAAGGTAATTTTTTAGAAATAAACAGATTTTTCAAACAGTCTACAGAAAACAGAACAGGTACAGTATTTTCATTATTTTACAAAAAAGTTTAATATTTCTTACCCTGTACACAGAAATAGAAAAACAGGCAACATAAAATTCAAAGAAATGTCTTGATTAAGCTGGAATTCAGTAAAAAGGGATTTAAACTAATTGAGGTTCTACAGTAGTTTTGCATAACAAAATGAAATACTATAAAGTAAAATGCAAAAAAAAAAAAAAAAAATGTAGTAATTAAAAACGAACAACAGATTTTATCACTCGAGAAGTAACTTTGCCTTAAATATTGGTAATAATGAAAATTAAAAAAATCTGAAATTTTAACATTCTTGGGTTTTTTCGTCTTTTATACTTTTCTTTAAGAAAACTCTGAATTTTAACTAGTTTTCCAGCATTTTACCCAAAGATAATTTTTGCATGTCCATATACTTATGCTACAAGTACCCCACATTTTCCCTAAAAAAAGACAAAAAAAAAACCCACATTTCTTTTAAAAAACCCAACTTTGGTTGGGTTTTTTTGGGTTTTATTTAAAAAACCCAAAAAACCCTGGGTCCATGGGCTTTTTTAAAAAAACCCGGGTTTTTGCCAACCCTGGTGCTAGCATATATATTTAACGCCTGAAAAGTGGATGGATATGTGTAGGAATGGATTTTTGCATTTACTTATCAGTTGTCATTCAGAATCTTGCAATCAGTGCATAAACCTCCTTACGTAGTTTCTATTGTTTGATTTAATTTAATGAATTTCTGTTTAATTGTGCATGTTTCGTAGTGTGGAAGCTCGGTATGAATTCCAAAAAGAAGTGCCGGCAGTATTCAGCAGAGTATTTAAAATTTGGTTTTGTCACGTCACCGCAAAATGTGCAGTTTCCGCATTGTCTTTTGTGCGATAAAACATTTTCTAGCCATGAAGTGATGAAGCCCTCGCGAATGAAAGAGCATTTGTCAAGAGTATACGGTGACAAAGTAAATAAACCTCTTAGTTATTTTCAAGACCTCAAAACAAAAGCGGATAAACGGCTAAAGGTGGGTGAATTACTTAGAAGACAAGCAACAGATCTTAACAAAGGGCTTCTTGCTTCTTACGAAGTGTCTCTTTTGATAGCAAAATGTGGTAAGCCTCATACGATTGGCGAATCTCTTATTCTACCGGCGGCCAAAAAATAGTTGAAATTTTGCTTGGCGAGGGCTCTAGTAAAAAGATAAGTCAATCTCTCCCCCTGAGTAACAATACAGTTTCCAGGAGAATAGATGAAATGGCTGCTGACGTTGAGTGCAAACTCATTAATGTTTTGAAACAAAGTAAATTTGCAGTACAGATTGATGAATCAACTGCGACAGATAACAGAGCTATTTTATTAGCTTACGTGAGGTTTATTAATGAGCTGAAAGAGATAACTGAGGAAATGTTGTTCGCCAGAACTTTGATTACTGATACAAAGGGATCGTCGATTTTTAAAGTGGTGAAGGATTAGTTTGAAGAAAAAGAAATTCCATTGACAAATGTAAGTGCTTGCGCAGCAGATGGTTCCCCTGCCATGGCGGGTCGTCATATTGGGTTTCTTGCACACCTTAAAAAAGAAGTGCCAGAAGTGATTACCATCCATTGTGTCATTCATTGTCAACACTTGGCTGCAAAAAAAAATTGAGTGTTGTTTTACGTGAAACCTTACAATTAGTCATTACTGGTATTAACAAGATCAAAGCTAATTCTGTCAATGATCGCCTGTTTCGAGAGCTTTGCCATGAAAATGATAAAAAATTTCGAACGCTTGCTTTTACATACGTTTGTGAGATGGCTTTCCAAAGGAAACTGTTTGCGCCGTATCTTTGAATTATTCGACTCTGTAGCTGAGTTTCTCGACTTGCATGATCCTGCTTTAAGTGAGAATTTCAAACAGCGCAAATTGGAACACTTGCGTATCTCACAGATATTTTTGAAAAAATGAACGAAGTCAACATTAAGCTTCAAGGAAACAAGATGAACCTCATCAAGGCCAAAAGCATAATTTCAGCATTCATTGCAAAAATCGAAATCCACAAGGCAAATATTGGCCGTAAAGAATTTATCCTGTTTCCGACTCTAAAAAAAGTTTGATCGTGGATGATGAACTTCCTGAAATTTTTTTTAAAAATTTTTATTGATCAACTTGATCAGTTTAAAAAGAACATGGAATCAAGGCTTGCAGATTTGATCAACTTACAAATTCCTGACTGGATTTTAGACCCATTTAGTTTTGAAGATGTGGATGAACTGGAAAACTCTTTGCAGACAGAGTTTATGGATTTGAAATTTGATTGTGAATCAAAAATTACCTTCAAGCAACTCGGTTACGAACTTGCCTGGGTGAAGCTTATGGGTACTTACCCACAACTTTGGAAAAAAGTTGAACAGCTCCTCATCTCATTCCCCTCAACATATTTAGTTGAAAGAGGATTTAGCTCTGTAGTGCAGCTTCTCACGAAGCAAAGAAATAGATTGGACGTCTGCCTCAAAGGGGACCTCAGATTAAATCTCACTAATATAAAGCCAGACATCAATGCTTTAACGGAATTCCATCAAGCACAAGGCAGCCATTAAAAAGGTTAAAAAAAAATCTTAACAGTTAAAATTTTCAATTTTTTCAGGATTTCAATTAAAAAAAAGGCATGTTACTGAAAAATGTAGTATTCTTATTTTTGCTAAGTATGTAAATGACGTTGGTTAATTAAAGCACTTCAAATTAGGTTTTTTCTTTTTTTTTTTTTTGGGGGGGGGGAGGGGTTAAGAATAAAAAATTCAGTTTTAAAGCTAATTATTGCTTTATCATGCACTTTTTGAAGCTTTAAACTAAAATTAGGCGTTCAGTAACATTAATCTTCACTAACCATCTAATTTGTGTTTTTAAGGGAAGAATGGGGGGGGGGGGGCGATTGGTGTAATTTAACTTCTGAAAGGGGCGATGGGACAAAAAAGGTTGGGAACCACTGATTTAGACAAAATCCTGCATAAGACGAAGAAAATTTTAGTCTTGAAGAAAAAGAGAAAATCGGGTGTGTAGGAAAATTGGGAAAACCATGTTGCTTCAAGAAAGTACGAACTTAAGCTGTAAACTATGCTTACAGTAAAAAAGCTTGAATAAACAGTGAAATCTTCACTAAGTGGCTGACAAACTTAGATATAAAATTTCATCGTGAAAAAAATTAAAAAGTCTAGTTCTAGACACCTGTTCTGCCAAAGGTTTCAGGTCTAAAAGTAATATAGTGTTTTTTTTTTGTCAACACTGAAGCGAAAATCCAGTATTATGATCAAGGAAAAATCAGATGTTTGAAAATGCACTGCGGTAGAGAATTGGTCTGAATAGCCATTGACTGTTTCCAATTACTTGTGTTTCTTACTTAAACAATAAATTTTAATGCTTGGATGTACATTTTTGTACAAAGGTACTTTGGTTTCTATATTTTCTGAGACACAAAAACAAAAAAAAACTTGTCTGTTTACACAAAATCCGGTAAACCTGGAAATCGGTTAATGCAAAATTCGGTTAACATGAAATATTTTGGCGCCTTGTCGAGTTCGTCTTAACGAGGTTTGACTGTATTCTAAAATTTTTGCTGAGATCAACATTCATGCTTTTCTCTTTCATCAATTTCTTCATATGGGCTCAGTCTCGACACATAGTGCGCCGCCTAAGACAAGCTCGTTATAGAAAATTTGAAATGTGATCATTGTCTTTTGCATTGCAAAATACATGACATCAAACAAATCCATTTACCACATTAATTTAAAATTGCAATTAATGAAAATCAGTTACAAAACTTTGATGTGACAAAATGTTTGATAAAGTTTTGATATATTTTTTTTTTCCAGTTTGAATAATTCTGAATTTCATCCAACATGTATGAAACATTTTCAGTATTGTATCTTAAATGCTATTAGTTTAAGCTCATAATGAAGTCATAGTGAGTTAAGTGCTAAGACTCGACCGATGCATCGGCGCTGATGGTTCAAAAATTTATCCATCGGCATCAGCGGCCGATGCTAACTTGAGGAAAACATTAGCCCATCGGCCTTGAAAAACATCTAAATGCCAATGTATGGTCGATGTTTTTCGGAAAAAAAAAGTCTAACTATTATTTCTCTATTTTTATTGCATAGTTAAAAGTAAGTACAGCATAGGGGCTGAAAAAGGGCAGCAACGGGACCAACACCAGGCTTAGACCTTAGGAAATATGCCGAGTTTCGGATCACTACCGAAATTTTCACAACATGGGTTACACTTGTCAAGCACTCACTTTGAAGATAGTTTTAAGAATTTATGCTTTTTAATCGAAATAATTATAATATGTATTAAGCATGTTAGTCGAACAATTCGGTACAAAAAGCCAGGGCCGGATTTGGAAGTGTGGAGGCCCTGGGGCAACGAAGGAGTCGAAGCCCCTAATCAGGATTCGAAGAGATCATCATATTTTCGAAAATATCCAATATCTTTGATATATATCCGATATTTTCAACCCATGAAAGTTAGGATATTATGTAAAAATTTTATTGTGTTATCCCCTTTGTTGTGGAGGCCCTGGGGCAGTAGCCCCATCTGCCCTCCCCTAAATCCGGCACTGAAAAAACGAGCCTCAAATTAGGGGAGGGGGATGGGGGCCCTGCGACAACCAATATCTCTGAATAAAATTTCCGAAATTTTTTCTTTTCGAACAGAAATCAAAAACCTCAATATTTTCCTGATTTTAGCTTCCCCTTTTTAACTTAACACTAAACAAATAAATACTTGCATAATCTGACATATGATCTGGCCCAGTGGTTGGAAAAACTAAATTGTTTTTGAAGCGAACTACAGCTACTTTGCTACAAATGTAGTTAACTACAGCTACAACTACTTTTTTTAAATGTAGCAACTACAAACTACTTTTGAAATGTAGTCGCTACTTCGCTACTTTTCAAAAACGACCTCTTCCGATCTACATCTGAAAGTGTAAGCCAGCTCTTGTATGCTAGGTCAAATTGAAAAAAAAAAAAAAAAAATTTTAGTAACTCGAAATTTATGTTGATAAAAGGTTGCTTTTATACCCCAAACTCCACATGCACCACAAAATCAATTATTCGAATTAAAAAACATTTAGATATCCCACACTTATCCTAATTCTTTTTTTTTTTCTATTTATCTTTTAAAAAATTACATATAAATTTAAATAAAGTATCAAGTTCAAAAATTATTAGCAAACACATTTTCAAATCAACATTTATGAATGAATAATAAAAAAAATTAAATGAGAAAAAAAAAAAAATATATATATATATATATATATTTTTTATTTTTTAGGTTAAGTTAAATATATATAAATATACTAGCATTCCCGTACCCAGCATTGCTCGGTAATGGAATTAGCAGGGGTTAACAGTGCTTGGTGCACCTAGTTTCGAAAATCCCCTATAATAATTACTTATTACCTATAACTTTTTCTAATTTGGGGAGGATCCCGGGGACCCTGGACTCCTTATATATACAGTAGAACCTCCCAATAAGGGACACGAAGGGGACCAGAAATTTTGTCCCTTAAATAGAGGTGTCCCTTATTCGGAGGTACAAAAATCAAGATTTCCAAACATTAAATAGAGCATTAACGTTATACAATAATAATTAATAAAAATTCAATAATAATTTTTAAAATGCCCTTTTAATTTTCTAGTACAGACTAAGTCGTCCGGGTAACGCTAGTATTAAATAAAGTTTGAAAATATTTTGAATTTTAAGTTATTTATTTAGAAAAAATTAATTTTAGCAAAAATTTAGTGATGAAAAGTACTTACAGATATTTATTTAAAGTAATCTGTTACAAGGGTTTGTTTTGCAGCACGTAATTTAGACGCATTTTTCTGTACATGTATACTAAAGTCGCTAATGAGTCCGAGTCCTTCACTGTCACCATTTATCAACATAAACTTTTGCAACTGTGTGATATGTCTTAAAGCATCACTATAATTTTTGATTTTGCAATCTTCTTCTGGCTCTTCTTCTTCCTCACTACTTTCAAGATCCTCTGGAAGACTTCCTCCTGAATCTTCAATTTTCTCAGAGATGAAAGCAGTGATATCCTCATTGGTGTCATCAGTGCATAAATTTTCATCTATCGCTATATAATCGTTAATCGGAATATCACAGCCAGTGACTCGAGCAAGTTCGGAGAGTTCATTTTCTTCGTTGTTACTTTCATTGACTATTACACCTTGGATTTTAAAGCCTGCTTTTTTAAAACAGTTCTGAACGCAACTTTTGGATATTGAGGAAACCGCTTTAGTGATCCACTGGATTGCATTCAATACATTCACGGACTTTGCGAGCTGAGCACTGTTTTCACTGGAAGCTTGCGAAATAACATGCCTTAAAAACAATTTCCTATATCCAACTTTAAAGTTTTGAATAATGCCTTGGTCTAAAGGCTGCAACACAGATGTAGCATTTGGTGGAAAAAATACCAATTTCACAGCCTTCAATTTTAAATTTTGTGGATGTGCTCTACAATTGTCAAGAAATAACAAAATCTTCCTATTTGTTTTGCACATTTTGTCATCAAGAGCAGTTAGCCATTCTATCATTATATTTTGAGTCATCCATGCCTTTCTGTTGAAATACCACTGAACTGATAAGGTTTTTGGGTTAATGTTTTTGAAACATCTAGGTTTTTTTGCCTTACCAATTACAAGTGGTACTTCAAATTCTCCTTCCGAGTTACAGCAGAGTAACACAGTTAACCGTTCCTTAGAACTTTTTCCACCAGAACACTTTTCTCCTTTAAAACATAAGGTTTTATTTGGCAAAACTCTGAAAAACAGTCCAGTTTCATCAGCATTGTATATGTCCTTAGCTTCATAACCTTCACAAATTTCTGTCAATATTTCCAGCCATTCTGTAACACACTGCAAATCTACAGATTTTCTTCCCCACAAACAGTTTTAAAAGTAACATTATGACGTAGTTTAAACTTCTCCAGCCATCCATTAGAGGCCTTAAAGTTCTGCAATCCTAAACTTTCGGCAACTTCTTTCGCCTTTTCTTGCAACAGTACTCCACTAACTGGAATGTTCTTTCCTCTAATAGCCGAAAACCATTTAAAAACTATTCGATCAATATCTTCTCCTTCAGTTTTCCTAAACTTAACAGTTTTAGAATTTTCATTTGAATTTGTAATCCACAATCTTTTTATTTCTTCTTTTTCCTTTAGCACATTACTTACTTGGTTTTTACTTATTTTAAATTTCTCACCTAAATCCCTTAAGCTTAGTTTTTCATTTTCTGCCACATTTATTACTTCAATCTTTTCTTTCAAAGTTAATCTTTTTCTTTTAGAAGCCATGGCTAGAATTAAAGCTTGAAAACTAAACAAATTCCTCTCAGCAACAGAGCTCTATATGAGCTACCTGACTGGTGACAGGACATTAAAAGCAAAAAATCTCCTTTTTCCTACCGAATCTAAATTTAGCCTTTTAGAATAGTGACTGGGCCAATCAGTCAAGATAATCCCTGCCTTCTCCATTCTTGATTGTTAGTAAGCAACATTCTATGCATACAGCCTTTTCCTTCTCATAAGAAACCTTATCAAACTCTTCTGAACAACACCCCTCCCCCCTGACTTGCTAGTGAAATCTGCTTAGAGTTGAATACACCAGTGTACATTCTGAGACACCTGTGGAGCTTTTTCAAAGGCATTTTCAAAACTTGAGATAAGAATTTAAAAGATGCTTATGAGTGAGGGTGAGAACAAAAGCAAAATCAACCAGAAGTAATCCAGATCCACACTTTGTAAGAAACACCTTGCAGATAATTTCACCCCTTGCCCCTTCTAGAGCAATAGTATGCACTTTCCTGTTATGAATAGAAAATGTCAAGGGCGGTGCTCAAGTTGTCAGTGCTGAACCCATATGAATGGGGAAAGCATTTGGGAGTAGTTTTCAGCTTACATTTTAGTGTGATAATAGTACTTTTTCTTTGTTCATGTTTTGAAACCTATACCATTATTCCCCAGTTAGTTTGTTCAGAAAAAGTGGAACTTGAATTCTAGAAAATTCAATATTTTTTATCCATTTACAGGGGTAGAAGTGATCGACTTGTCACATATAGGACATTTTCCACAAAAAATATAGGACAAATATAGGACGCATTACACGAATAATTTTGCTATGAAAAAAAAATACATATCCTACATTATTTAGTTATTTTTATCAATGATTTTATTTTTTTTTTTAAAAACCCTCAAACAATATGATAACTTACATCTGAAATGACTTTCCTGTCGTTGAAAGAATAATTTTTGAAAAAGCAAAGTGTACTTTATAGACTAAATAACTAAACAAAATTTGAGCAAAGATAATTTTATTCTTTCTTCCTCACTCATGACCCAAGTACTAATTCCACTGTTCTTTGATTTTATAACTAATCTGAGCCCTTGTATTAAGAACAAACAGAGCTTGAGAAGGATCCTTCTGTTGTTTTTCAGAGTTTTCTTTATGCTTAAATGTTTCAGCATGTTGCCTCCATTGCGAAAATCCACTATTGCTTATGGGCACTCAACAGTTGCAAAAATGGCAAAAAGCAGTAAAATCATCTTTTCCTTTAGTGCACCATGCACCAAAATTTGTACTATTAATGTCCTCCTGGTCCAACCACTCCACACGAAGTTTTGTTAAGCGATGCGATTTCGCCATTATAATTCCACTAATTACAACAAACTACGTTTTAACATCATAAGGAACTAACATTCCACGATCCCAAAATTCCACAAAAAGAAAAGATTGCAAAAATAATATTAGAACATTCCAATCAGAAAATGCACTGAACACAAAAATATACCAAGAAAAACCATGATTGAAAACGAAACAAACGGCTGTAGCGCCCCCCCCCCCACGCAAAATTCTACAACCAACTTCAGACTTAGTTCTCGAAACTCCACCCACTATAGTGAAGTCACATTGCTGTAGCCAATGAGCGAAGATGCCTGTTGCAGAACTTAGTCAGTTTCGTTTTTTAATTTGAAATTCGTTTGGGGATGTACTTTCAGCTATATTTCAGTGAAAAATCCAATGTCAAAAAGTTTATTTAGTGTTTTTAAAAGATATATAGGGTAAAAAACTGGAATATAGGAAATATACGACATTTTCGAAAAATATAGGAAATATACGACGGTTTTGATGTTTTTGAAAATATAGGAAATATAGGATATATAGGACTACTTCGACCCCTGCATTTATGCATTAATTTTTGTTTTTTCGTTTCTTTGAGTGTCCCTTAAATAGAGTGTCCCTTAATGAGAGGTAAATACATTGGAGTCTCTATTCAAAGGGACTGGGACCAGCAAAAATGTCCCTTAAATAGAGGTGTCCCTTATTCGGAGGTGTCCTTACAGGAGGTACTACTGTATATGCCCTTGTCCTTAACCGATCTTTAACTGTTACTAACGATCCTTTTAAAGCATTGATTATCTTTGCAAACACAGGTCATCCACATTTTATTGTTATACCTGTTTAAGCTAGAACTTCTTTGTATACAACATTTTTAGTTTTTTTTCTGGTGCTAAAATTATTAAACTGCTTGTTGAACTGGCTTTGGAGCAAGCTACATAACATTGGTCGTGTGAAAAAAAGTCTTCTCTTAAATCGATCCCTGCTACTTTTAATGTCTGTCCTTGTGACTTATTAATGGTTATTGCAAAGCAAACTTTAACAGGAAACTGCACTCTTCTAAATTCAAAAGGATAGTCCGCCTGTGATGATGTTCTTAAAAACTTCGTTTCTAGTTTTGAAAAAATAAAAGCAAAAGACAAACATTATGATTTGACTTCAGAAAAGCCTCGAAGAATCACGTGAGAAACAATATCAAATTTATAGTTCGCTATCGACCAAAAGTTGAGATGAAGTACTGAATAATGATTTGAATGGAGGAAAGCCTTCGAAAATAAGGGATTTGAATTTCAATGACAGGTTTTTAATTTCGCAGAAATTAAGGGGTTTTAATTAATTTCTCCCGAACTAATTGAGATTTCGAAAAATCCTTTCTTAGTGGTTACTTTTGTAATCATGCGGACATGCCTGCCAAATTTCAAGTCTGAAGCTTCACCGGTTTCGGCTGTGCGTTGATATATATATGTATATATATATGTTATCTCAGGACATTGATTTTTATATATTAAGATATATATATATATATATTTAACTTAACCTTGAAATAATCAATGTCTTTGAGTACTGGAAGACTTAAATATTGCAGGAGAGCAAAAATTTTTATTTAACGCTAACAACCTACTTTACTGTTCATATTTTTTAGCTTGATAATTTCGTAAAATTTACCTTGCATTTTTAACAATATGTATAGAAAAAATCAATTTTTTAAAGGAAATTATAAATTTCAGGTTAATTGTGGGATACCTAAATTTTGTTTTTTTAATTTTAAATTTGAATAAATGTTTTTGTGGGGTATAAGGGGCAACGTTTTATTAACAAAAATTTCGAGTTTCTTTAAAAAGTTTTTTTTTTTTTTTTTTATTTGGCTTGCATTACATGCGCTGGTTCACACTTTTAGACGAAAGTCTGCACTGGTTGCCATTATTCAATTATATGAAACTTTTTTTAGGATTGCTTTAACTTAAAAGGAAAAATATAAGAGAGTATGCAAAAATAAACTTTCGTTTTTTTGTTTTTTTTTTTTTGAGACACCCTAATAAACACACACACCGTAAGAGGATTGAGCGGAAAAAGGTTTAGAATGATAAATTAGCTCATCTGAACATGGAATATTACTAGCAATTATCTATTATTTCTTTTTTTTCCCCAAAAAATGTCTGTTATCATACTCTTATGTAACACTGTAATGCTCGTATTTATTGTAAACTGCCCAGAACAGTTCAATATCATTTTCTTCTATAGCATCGGTTCCCAACCAGTGGTTCGCGAACCCTGTGGGTTCGCAAAAATTATACTGTAATAGCAGAATTTTAACATTTTTGTTTGAGATGAAATCTCAAGTTCAAGCATTTTTGGTTCATCAGTTTTTCATTTGTCTCATGCACATTCGATACCCTTTGGACGCAAATGTTAGCCTACTTACTGACGCATTTTGTAATTTTCAAGAATTAAATTAGTGGGATTTTACCGTTTTCATTGAACATAGGATAGAATTGAAGTCATTTTGAAAAGGTTCAACTTTTAAATTTAATAAAAGCATACAAATGCTTTGGGTTTCTCGGTAGCTTTTGATCAGAAAACTCAATTAAATTTGATGGAAATATTTCATGGAGCATATGCGAACGTCGTAACGTTATAATTAACTTGACGAAGAGTTATCGCTGTTCTCTTGTGGTGTACCGAAAATGTATAGAAGTGCGGAAGAGAAGGAATAGCTCGCCAAAAAATATCTTGGGAGGTGTAAAAAAAAAAAAAAAAAAAAACTTTTGAAAAAAAAATCCGGGGTGAAAACTCTTACAACAGTGCGAAGTACGCAGTAAAAAATCAATGAAATTAGCAAACCTTGCAACTTGAATTTTCTCTTTATGTAAAAAATGGATTTATGAAATTTGTGCAGAAAAAAATTTCTTTTAATAAGTAAAAAAAAAATTTTAAAATAAAAATTACATTTTATGCAGTCATTAGACTTAATTATAGGCGTATTTATTATTTTCCAAAAATAAAATAAGATAAATAAGAATAACTGTGCACACTACCGCACGTTTGGTATGAACACAAGAAAATTCTGTAACACTCAAACGATTTAATGCACGCAAAATATTTCTATCAAACAAGTAGACTCGTGGTCCTTTTCAAGAAGATATAAATTTAGAGACCTTCCGAATTTTATGACAGAAGAAAATCATTTAGTTAATATGAAACAGCTTTATAAAAGATATGTTTAAAGATTATTTAATTGACTTCTAATTGAGAGTTATCAATAAATATACTGTTGTGTCAGAGAAAGACAATTTGAATTTTATTAATTTTTTGGACACTGTTTCTATTTGATAAAGGATTTCCAACATTTTTGGAGTTAAATATAAAAGCAAATTAAATGCTGAATTTAATGCAAGAATGTAACTGTCAGATATTTGAGCCAAACGTTGAACTTTGTTCCACAATCATCCCATTAGAGTTTTTATTTTAATTTGTTTTGCATTCATTTTCTAGCTATCATTTTAGTTTGCAGCAATTTTTGTATTTTTTTATTTTGCTGTTATGCTTTGTTTTTATGAAGACAATTGATAATTGAGCAACATTTAATCTAAAAAGTGCTACCAAATGTTATTGCGAGTTCGATTTTTTTTTTTTGCTTTTTACTTATTACTTATTGCACAAGGGATTCGCCAACTTTCTTCGGATTTCTAAAAGGGTTTGCAAGGGAAAAAAGGTTGAGAACGGCTGTTCTATAGCATTTACAGTACCTTCTTTATTTGGTGAACGTTGTAAAAGCATTTATTTTCGCGAGACTTAATTTTCACGATTTTTCTGTGCCCGAATGAAAATTCGCCCGAATCTGCTGAAAATTTAAGCCTCACGAAATACTTTTGTTTTTCAACTTTCGGTCTGTGTTTATAAAATTCACGAAATTTTCAACTAGCGAAACCACTGATATCTTCATTTTTGCGTAAATAAGTTCTTTTACAGTATAAGAACAATAATCTATTTGAAATCTAAAACGTTCATCCACGGGACAGTCTCTGCAGCCAGAAAAAAACAAAGAAGATACAAAATTGTCGGTTATTGCTAATTCATATACATTTCCTTTTCAGTCAAGCTCTATTTTATATAAATTTTGGCGAAATATGAAAATTACAATGACAAACAGACCAATAGCGTCAAACAGATAGAACGTATGGCGTCAAAATCATATACCTGAGGTCAGCACGTATTTTTATGAGTCTTATTTCTCATTGCATCCGCTGATGCACTTGTATTAAAACTTGCACCAGTCAAACTCGTTTGAATCATGATTTTTTTTTTGTTGAAGTTTATTTAAAAGTAGTTTTCTGAAATCACTACAAACTACTATTTTTTTATATCGAACTACTCACTACACTACTTTTTTAAAAAAGTAGTGCGCTACACAACAAACTACTAAAAAATGTAGCTACTACAGCAGCGTCGCTACTTGTAACGCGCTACTTCCAACCACTGCTCTGGCCCTTAAATGAAGATTTTAACTGAAGTAAAAGAAGCTCAATCAAAAGAATAGTGCCAGAAGAGGTGAACTCTGGGTTTGTATGGTGAATAAAATTCCCCAAAAGTCATGATTTTTCTTTCTCATTTTTAAGACCTGTAAATTTTATAGTTAGTCTCCTTAAAAAATGGCTGCATGCTGTAGTTTTACTTTCACAGTAGATTAATTTTTTTATTTATTTATTTTTTAAAAATGAAAGAGGAAAAAATAAATAAATTTCCTTTAATTCTATATTTAACTTTAGCTCTGATTATATTTGGTATGAACTGATTTAGAAAATCATTTCTCCACAGCTATTAAAGTGAGCAACTAAAGAAAGCGAAATTTATTTTGAGGAATGTTAACAGTAATAAATGTGTTGGGAAAATGTTCAAAAAATTACATAAATGCTTTTATTCTTTCAAGCCAATTATATCTTTCTTGTAACTCTGCTTCATTTAGCTGAAAAAAAGTTATCGTTTATTAATAATGTTTAACAATATGTAGCATACTCAGTAAGTATATTTACATTCAGTATACTGCTAAAATAGCTCAGCACTTGGAGTAACAGCTGTTGTTACATTGTGTTTAGAACTGGTTTTTCTGCTGTAATGAATATTAGTTATGGAGATATTCATAAGTAAAAGTTTTATTTAAACCTATTATTATTATTTAATAATCCAGTGTGTCTTTAAAACACGATTGCAAACCATCTTGGGAAGCGTTAGGCAGTCAGTCTTGCATAATATAGATGAACGTGCGAACAGCGTTCGCAGAAAATTTTTTCAAACTGCTAGCATTAATTTAAATAAATATATATATATATATATATATTTTTAAAGGGAATTAAAAAAAAAAATCTTGTTTATTTCTGTTAAAGCCTTTCACCAAAAGCCTTTTAAAGCACAGGTGTGAAAAAAAATAATGGTTTTGGCAGTTTTCTTCAGTAGGTGCAAAATAAGCACAAACTATATGTTATTGCAAAAAAAAAAAAAATGTTTTAAAGCATTTTATTTATTTATTTATTTTTATTTATTTATTATTTTTTTTGTCTCTTTCATATTTGAATATAAATTTAACTCTTTATTCAAGAGTGAGTTAGGCAAAACAATTGTTTGCAGAAAATTTTCCAGTTAGGATTTGTATTCGCAGAAAGCTTTACATTTTATCCAAATCTGGCGTTAGGGGAAGAAATAGGATTTATGCTCCCTTCACAGGGTTCATACTCGATTTCAATTAAAAAATTCCATGACTTTTCCAAGACTTTTTCATGACTTCAATAAAAATTTTCATGACCTTGTTATACGAAGAGAATAGCACTATTTAATATAAAACTTACCAATTTCTGGAAATGAGCATTAGCAAAACTTCTACATGAATGCCACTGCCTCAATGAAGCACTTACTCATAGCAGAAAAAATATCAGTATACACTTAAAAAACTAAACTATTCTTATTTGCCTTCATCATATAAATTTAAGTAAAGTAAAAATGCAATGAATCGAATATGATGATGCTTAAATGTAATATGTTTCTTATAAACAAACAGACTGATAATGAATGGGAAAAAGGTTGCTTTAAACGTTGCCTTTTAGAGTCAATAGTGCATTTAATCATCCACATAACTTGACAGTATTTTGGTTCTGTAAAGTAAAGCCACATAGTTTAGTTCTTTATGTTTCAAAACCAGATATTTGTTTAAAAAAAACATTCAGTACTGAACAAATCCTCCGTGTGTATGGGCACTAATGTTTAGAGTATTAGAATTCTCCTTTTTCTGTCTTCTATTGCCTGACTAAAGATCTTTATTCTCTACTAGTGGTACCCGAACGGCTTTGCCCGTAATAGAAAAATTAAAAGGTCTTTTGGTTCGCCTGTATATTTACAAATAATGTATGGTGAATTTTCTCTCCAATTGGCTTGTACCCACGTTACGGTTCCACGTTATGATAATTTCGTATCTCGCCAATTGACTTGTGCCATGTTACGGTTTCATGTTATGATAATTTCTCGTCCATCTTATGATAATTTTGTTCTTAAAATTGGAATAGAAAACGAACCACATCGAATTTTCGAAACATCGCTTCGATGTGCACACCCTCATGCTACAAACTAACTTTGTGCCAAATTTCATGAAAATCGGCCGAACGGTCTAGGCGTTATGCGCGTCCACAGAGATAAAGACATCCTCTGGACATCCAGACAGAGAGTCTTTCAGCTTCATTATTAGTAAAGAAAATCTTCAACAAATTAAGATAAACTCTGATAAATTTAACAATAAAGTTTTTAAAGATGATGGAAACGAGCTTTGATGCAATTAAATTGCGTTTTTTGAGTGGGTGTGGCAAAATCAGGAAAGTGCAAGTTCGCTACTACAGAATATAAAACATAAGAAATGTTGAAAATAATAGTAAATTCAAAATGAGTTATGCTCAAGCAGTAAAATCACCTGACAAATAAAGGCAAGTGGGTGTGACAGAAGTGGATGTAATGAGATTTCAAAATTCAGATTTGACTTTAAGATCATTCAATTCTCCACTTTTAATAGCTTTTATGTATTATATTGTTATATCACTCAAGATTTCTAATGCTCTTTTAGATACTGTTACTTTATCTTTGTCCAGGACATTTTTCCATGACTTGAAATAAATTTCCATGACCTTCAGTGAAAATTTCAATTTTCCATGACTTTTCCAGGTCTGAAATTTTCTCATTTTTTTTCCATGACTTTCCAGGATTTCCATGACCCGTACGAACCCTGCCTTCAGCAGCAATTTTTCAATAATGAAATTCAAAATATGCAATTTAAAAAAAAAATTGATGTCTTTAAAAGATGTCTAAGAAGATCTTCAGGCATATTGGTGGCAGGAGAGTTTCAGGGGTGCCTCTCCCTTGAAAATCCTCCAAAATAGAAGTCTTAAAAACACGATAGTAGGTCCTAGTTTTGGTAGTGAAAGTAGAGGGGGTGGGGTTCAAGGACCAGTTCGGAGCAATTTTGGGAAAATGAAGTTCTAAAAGTGCAGTTTTAGAGGATCTTGATGATATTTGTAGGGCTGTCCCTACACAGGAAGTTTCTAAAAATTGAAGTTTTAAAAACCACACTGTTAGCTATTTTGGCAAAGTTCAAGGAAGGGATTGTGGCAATGAGTCTCTCGTAGAAATCTTTCAAAATGAAAGCTTTATAACATAATTTTAGACGCTATCCAAAGATGTTAAGGGGGCTCATCGCTAGTAATGTCCATCTTTTAGTAGTCATTAGGCAAAAAATAGGAGTTCAGAGACTCTCTAATGCGTTTTTAAAAATTAAAACCCCTAAAACGCAATTTTTGATAATTTTTGGGGGATGGGAGGGCTATGGGGCATTACCCTGGTATTTTTTTCAAAATCTTGAAATGGCGATTGCAGGTTATTGTTGGTTGATGGCCTACACATTTTCAAGAACCTCTTCTCTTTTCCCTCTTTGATTCTCTACGTCCCTACCTTTATTTATTTCAAATAAAAATTTTGTGGAAAAACTTCTGAAGTTTTTCTCTTCCAACAACATTTAAAAGTCATCCGATAGTATTATTTTAGATTTCTATATTTAATTCTTTTTATTGGTATACAATATATAAATTTTTGTTAAAGTTTTGTTATACTTCCGTTTTTACCTTTGAACATTTAAATACTGATGTGACTTTTCATTACAAGCCTTTAAATCGCTCTTTCTTTCCTCTTCTCTTGTTAGAAACATATTTCTGCGACCTATATATTTGTTCTCCACTTGGCTGTGATATTCGACATAATATTTTAATTCAAAAATAAGAAATATAAATAGGTGTCAGAAACCTCTACCTAGCTATCATATTTATTTATTCATTCATTTTTAAAAATATTTTTTGCCAAATATTTTTTGTCCTATATGTACTGAATAATTTTTTGTTCCTTAAAAAAAGTTTGAAGCCTACAGTTCGGCCGTCTTTTAGTTAGGCGTTTCTATCCGTCATTGGCATCGGCATTTGAAACAAAAAAATTTTGAAAAAAAAAAATAGAACCGACTTTAAAATTGCTTTAAAAAGTGAAAAATAATTTTATTCTTAAAACACCATCGATAATAATTTTAAACATAAATTTTGAAGTTAGGGCAAAAACAAAAAAGTAAAATCTAGTGCAACCATGCTCCGTTCATATTTTTTTTCAGAAAATCATCCACAGTTAGGAACGAAAAATTTATATTGTTGCTCAAATATGCTGTCATCAATGCATAATGTATGTGGTAGTGAAGAAACTAGGCCTGTTTTTTATTTATTGTTGTAGTTGAGTTATGGCTGTGAATGCCTATCTATCGTTTTTGCGCCAACTTCAAAAATTATGTTTAAAAGTATTGTCGATGGTGTTTAAAGAATAAAATTTTTTTTCACTTTTTAGAGCAATTTTGAAGTCGGTTCTTTTTTTTTTCAAAATTTTTTTATTTCATTCTTTTTAGTGTAAATGTAGGTATTTCAGTAAAAGTAAGAAATTACCATCACAAAACTTCACCATATTCTTTTCATAAAAATGCTCCATAGTAAAAAAAAAAGGAAGAAAAACATAAGCATGCCTTAAACTTTAAGCGATTGGCACTAAAAATTTACCTTTGTTCCTCCCTGGAATTCATAATTTATGTGTTAATTTAATTATAACCATTTAAATATTCCGTTTTCCCTAACTAATTTGCATTTCACAGCATACAAGCTGCTTGTGATGCAATCCTGTATAGTTGAGGTAAACCTAACCTGGTAGTATTGTAAAGGCTAAGGCAGGTTCTGATTACTACATTCCCTCACTTACAAGTTAGGTTTACCCCCACTATGGAACAATGACACTGAAGAAACTTGGTGCTTGCTTCAGAGAAGCCTTTATTCAAAATTATCATTACAATTACTATTAATGTTACTGTTATATGGCAACAAACTTTTATAACAATGGGTTTCATATTTAATCATTTAATAGGGAAATTGCATGAAATTTACTGTTTTTTGCCCATAACTTTTTGTCTAAGAAACAAATATGGTCAAACAAAGTAATGGGACCTAAGTTGAGCTATCCCCTATCCATTAACCCTTCAAGCGGCCGTGACGTAAAATTCCTTCACCCAGCGATGTATTGAAGAGCGGCCGTGTCGAAAAATTTGGCCTTGAATATTCTGCTTCGAGAACGGCTGCGGCGTAAAATTCTATGGAAGAATATTCATGGTGAAATTTTTCGACACGGCCGCTCTTCGATACATCGCTGGGTGAAAGAATTTTACATCACGGCCGCTTGAAGAGTTAAAAAAAAGAATCATCAAAATCGGTTCACTAGGTAAGACGCTGTGATTGGACAAAAAAAAAAAAAACATACATACAGTATGAACTGATAACCGCCTCCTTTTTGAAGTCAGTTAAAAATACAGTAAAACCATCGGCCATCTTTGAACCATTGGCCAACAAACGGCATCGACCCATGGCACAGTGGGGCGGAAACGCCAAAAAGGGCTTAAAAATGGGTTTTTTTTTCCTAAGTGCAACCAATTGAGGATTAATAAATTTGCATAGGCCTACCTCGTAGGCAATCAGAACTGGAATTTGAGAGTCCTTTGTCCACTACAAAGCTAAAGGGAGCCTTTAGAAAGTTGAAGAACCATGAGCGCGGGAATTTAAAAAAATGCTTTCAAGCAAGTTATATATTTTTTGTTTATTAAAGGCGGGTATATTTAATTTCTCTCATGTCCAACGATAGTAATAGGACGAAAAAACTGAATAATCGAATTCTTGAACCAAAATTCTGTTTTGATCAGCACCGAAAACTTGGGAATTCAAGGCAATTTTTTTTCAAAACACTCTACAAAAAAAATGTCCTCTTATGTTATCTTAGAAAATAATATTAATTAACCATAAATGGCCTATAGAAAGACCCTGAAAAGGAATTAGCTGCGTAAACCTGCGAACTTTGAACCGTGAGCCCAAACAAATCGAAAAAACTCCATAATGCCTGTGTAAACAAACAAGCAAGAGAGGTTTAAAAACATTTTAAGCGCTTTTTGGTGTTTTCGCCCGACTGTGCATCGGCCTATAATTTCCCATCCGTCGAGCCCTATTAACTGCACAGTATACATCTATTCATCTACCTCCAAAAAAGGGACACCTCTATTTAAGGGACAAGTTTTCTGGTTCCCTTAGTGTTCCTTATTTAAAGGTTCTACTGTATTTGAAAATTCTTTTCTGCCAATTTGTACTCTTTTTGCTCCCCCAAACCCTCTTTTTCTTTTCAATCTGTTCTATAACCTGCATAACATGTTGATAAAATGATCACATAGGAAAATATTTTGATGCTTATGTATGAAAGACAGAACAAATAGATAAATAAATAAAAAACAAAAGTACATATTTTACTCACATTTTTTTGCTTGGAATTAGACAGAGATAATTTCCCTTTATTTTTTGCAGTTTTAACTTCCCTGAAAATAGAACAAAATCAAAAACTCAGATATTAAAGGAAAAACATTTTTAAAAAAATGTTATTTCTCAAAAAAAAAAAAAAAAAAAAAAAAAAAATGAGGGGAGGGGGTAAAATCTCAAGTACCATTCATATCCATCATAGCATGGCAACAAAGCACAAAACTTAGGTGCTACTGGGAATACTAATAAAAAGAAGCCGAATAGTTAATATCACAACACAAAATTTCAGTTTAGTAAAAAGTTTACCTCAGAGCAAAAATAAAATAAAAAAGATAACAAAATCAAAGTACAAATTTCCAAAATTAGCACATTAAATCATTTTTCACATCGTTTCAAAGAATTGATCTACTGTCTTCTACTTCAATCAAATACATGTAGCATTTGAATGAAGCACAATTACGCAAGTGATTTATCATTAATTAGATTAAACTAAAAAGTTAATGCTTGGCATACTTATAGTTGTATCCTCGTTATCATAATTTAAAATATTTTAAGTATATACTTAAAACCTATGTAAATTTAAAACATCAACTATGGCCAGAAAAATTAGGTTCTACAAGTTGAATCAAAAAATGGCAGTGACACTGAGTACCTACATTGAATGCTTTACAAAGGGAAGAGGTAGTGAAACTGTATAAGATAAACTCCTAGAAAACGGAAGCCTGTTTTCACCAGAAAAATAAAATATTCCACATGGTTATTACTGTCTTCTTTTAATATAGACTAACATGCATTATAGTCCTGGATCTGACAGCATTTCTGTAGGAAAGTTTAAGTAGGCAGAATTTTTTTTCAAAAATGTTTAGTAGGGACCTAGAAAGTGTTTTGGACTTGGGTGGACATCGGCCACCTGGTCAATTCTAATGCTATGACGTCTTCAAAGATGGCGGCCGCTCGCTCTCATAAATATTCAGCACTTTGGGAGAAAGTTTGTGAAGGCAGAATTTTGTATCAAAAATGTTTAGTATGTGTCCTAGAAAGTATTTTTGACTGACATTGAGCTGTCATCGGTAAAATATAATAGATTCGTCCATTTCCGGCTGTGAAACGGCTGTTTGTCTTTCCATTCAATCCGTGGTCAGACTAGGGTAGTTTTCTTTTAACAAATTATTTATGTGAAGGATTTTTTATTTCTTTAGTTGCAAATAATTTTCAGCTTATTGAACTTGAATTCCAGAGCTCAGAGGGGAGGAGTATTTCTTACTTTATCTGAGTTGTTCTGAAGAATGAATGGGTGTAAATGCAAGCTAAAGTGCTCCCAGGAGCCGTGCCCAGACCCCGAAGTGGTTTTTTGGGGGGGAAAAAAGTAGGAAATAAGGAATCAAAAATTTAAAAAGTAGGAAAAGTAGGAAAAAAATCACTTAAAAAAGTAGGACAAAATAGGAAGAGATAGGACTGAACATACGTCAAGAGGAAACAAATTTAGCGGAAACTTTTTTTCTAATATAAAATAAACAAACAGTATTTTTGATTTTAAACTATCCCAAAAATAAACTAACAGTACTTTTCAAGTATTAAAGGGTTTTAATGAAAGACCCAGTCATAAACACAAAACGAAAGAAATAAGCTGACAATTTTTCAGTATGAAAAATAAACTGGTGGAAACAAAGATATTAAATACAAAAATAAGAAAATAAAATCCAAACAAAGAAACACCTTTCAACAATACAGTAATAAAAATTTTAAGTGTGAAAGAATAAAATGCAATATAGCGATTGCAAAAAACAATAATAATAATGATAAAACTCATATTTTGGTGCAATAAAACCAGTTTTGTTAAAGATTTGTTTTGTCAAAAACTAAAACATTCCTTCGAGAGCATCCATTTATCATTTGAAAATACTAAAACCTTCACCTCCTGTTGTCATAAACTGCAATACAAAAAGAAAAGTAAAAATTGATTTAGTTTTAGTTAAAAATAATCAGCAGCTGACATACATTCTTGCATAAACAGGGGCAGACGTTTGATTTTGAAAAAAAAAAGAAAAAGACTGAAAACGCAGAACTAAAATTTGTTCTTAAATATGGAACATAAAATTTATAATAAAATAATTAAACTAAATAAATAACAAAATAAGTAAACTAAAGGGTTTGTATTATGCTATATATATATATTTAGCATTCAACAAAATTTTTGTTTCAGGAACATCATTTAGAGGAGTCAGTGGGGTCAATTTATCCCCTCCCTGGCTTTAGAAAATTAATGCTCAACTATACAAGTTTGTGCGTTTTTTTTTTTTTTTTTGTTTTAGCACAAAATTTGCATTCAGTATACATCTTTCGCCAGGGGAAAGAATCAAAACGATGGGCCATTTTTAATTTTTATCAAGCAGTAAAAACGAATATTGTTTTATTGGTTTGATGATTTTTTTACCTCCTTCCAAAATTTTTGTCACGGGAAAAAAAGGAAAAATCCATGCGTGGTAAACATAACATTTTTATCAAAGAAAAAGATCTGTTACTAATAATTCTCTGTGCATGAAAGGGAAAGCATGTAGTTTCTCTCAATCCTCACCATACAACAAAAGTATTCATTCGGAAATTGTATGCGAAATTGAGAATGAGGGGTTGGGGGAGCAACTCCTCGATATTGATGATATCAGATTAGAAAATACCCATTAAAAAGAAAAAGAAATACAGTACATATTTGCGTGTGGCTCTATAGTTCCCCCCCCCCCACAACTTTTAAAAATGTGAAGAAATAAAAACTGAATCTTGCATTTAAATTGATTTCCGATTTTTTCCCCAAAAGTTGGGAACATTTTGCCCATCTAGGTTTTGCCTTTTTTTTTTTTTTTTTGCAAATACACTCTTTGTAAGGAAAGAAACTGAAATTTTATAATCATGTTTCCTATTTAGAATGAACAATAATCATATTTATGTATGAAAAAAGTTAGTTTCTGCGATTATTTTTGATGTGTTTCGTTTTTGCGAATTTCTGTTATATGTCGCTTTTATTTTGTACTAACATCAAGAAAATATCTACAGTGTACAGGTTTTTCATTTTTTGCTTCCTTACGTTCCTTTTAAGGTTTTACTTTGACTTTCTGTTTAAATAGAGCTCCATTTCCCTTGTAATCATCAATACTTTAAAATGGTGAATAGGAAATTCGGCTTTTCCCACACGTTTTGAACAGTCGGCCGTTTACTTTAATAAAAGCTTCTAATTGACGAGTAAGTAATATATAATTGCATCAGAATGTGCCAGTATCCATTTCTTTATTGTTTCGTTAAAACAGCAGGACTGAAGTCGGGACGATAAAAAGAAAAGTTGATCATAAACGCAGCAACGGTAAAAAAGTCACTTAAGCAAATTTAACCTTTAAACAAGCAGACGCCGCAGCGTTCCTTCCAGAAATTACTGTAGTCAGTCAATGAAAAGTTCAGGATCCGCTTGTTTCTTTTGCTTTTCAAAATTGAAACATGCCAAAAATTATCGGTGCGGCATTGTAAAAATAAGAATCAATGCACAATTAGAAGTGCTACACTATAGAAAAAGTAGGAAAATAAGGAGAGAGCTCTAAAAAATAGGAACTCTTCGGGGTCTGCATGCCTATTTAACAATGAATCCTCCGTACCATACACACAAACCTACTGCTCTGTATACAAAGAAGTATTTTTAAAAGGCTTTACCAGAAATATGAAGAGAGAGAGGGGGGGGGGGGCAGAATTTTGTATGGAGGTCAGGTGAAGCAAGGAATGTTATCAGTGTGAATGAGAAAATTTAAGTAATGTAAGTTTAACATTGGACGTACACAGCTGTCCAAAAATGGGGGAGAATGAAATTTAAAAAGACTGGTTGAAAGAAAATGGAGAAACCAAGAGAAAAATGCACAACATCTGCAAAAATAGTATTGGAATTGTTTGATGCTCACAAATGGTTTGTCAATGTCTGGCAAATTAAGTCCCCAAACTCACTAATTTTGAGTTCCACTGTTTAAGTTCAATGGAGACAAAATTTCGAAAACCCTTGTGAAAGATTTCATACTTCTTGATGATAAAGCCATCTAAAGTCACAAAGTTAACAATAATAGCAATAACAAAAAGAAAATTTAGACAGAGGATCTTGCAATAAACTTGTGCTTGGAAGCAATATAAAGTCAAGAAAACTTAGATGAATTGGAAGGTTTCAAAGGCAAAACACAACTCCTATGTTTCGGAACTAATGCAAGAAAAACTATAGAAAATTGCATTTCATGTATGCCACTAACCAAAAAAACAATCTTTTTTTTTTAATACTTCAGAATATTTTAATTTTTTTGACTGAAAGTTGTTTTCTTTTTTAATGGAAAATGTTGTCGGTTGGTCTTTAGACATACTGGTTTAAATGAATGGTTTCTTTGTACTTTTTTTTGGGCAAGAAAATTTTAAGGACTACACAAGAATTTAAAACTACACTTGCAAAACACTCTTACACAATACAAAATATTGTGTCCTCCGGTAAATGCAAAGTAAAAGGAAAGTTAAGTTTAAAGATATGTCTAAAATTCTTTAATGATTCCCTGAACAGCTTATTGGTTTCAAGATGCCTCTTGAACAATGAGTGTAAAATGTTTCAGGTTAACAACAAATGAGTCAAAATGTATAGAAAGCAGAAAGTAAAGAGTCACAATAAAAATTATAGGTTTCATTCTTAATATTAAAAAAAGTATTTGGAAAACTGACATGAAAATTTCACTACATACTACTTTTCCAATGAATTTAACTCATAAAAGAGGGAGAAAAATGTTTACTTTTTTGCTGTCAATATCTGATAATTCCGGTCTTTTACTTGAAAATCCCAAACAACATTGTTATTTTCTATCCTACATGCTATAGGAATGGCAACAGGTGCCTCAGGTGGACATTTAACCCTTAATGCAAAAATATCTTTACTTTTTTTAACTTCTTTTCCTGATTTAAACCTGAAAGTGAAAGGAGAAAAATTATTTCAGGAGAAACAAACTTCACACTCATTTAGACATATTGAAAGCAGTGCAAATAAGAATTTTAGATTTAAAACAATATATTGTTGGTATCTCTAAATGTATGATTTGACAAAGTTAAAAAAAAAAGATATGTGCTGAAAGCATATATGATAACTAGAGCCTGCATTAGAGTGGACACCGTTTAATCGAATCAGAGGTTAATTGAATCAACCACTTTGATGAATGAAATTTTCAAAAACGGTACAAAATCCAGCTTTATTGTATTAGCCGCTTTTTGGAATCAAAACTGATTAGAACAAACGTGATTCAAATAAGCAGTGACCACTTGACAGTGGTCAGACTTAGTTTTCCCTAAATGGGACAGTTGTCTAAATGTTATTGAAAATATTTTAGTATGTATTCTTAAAGTACATATTCTTTTAATTTTTAGTGCATGTTTGTATGTATATTTTAATGATTTAATGTATATAATCAGGGCTGTAATGATAACAAATATTACATCAATAAACCAAAAATTTATAAAAGATTGCAGACACAGTTTAATGACTCTACTAAATGTTTTTTTTTTTTTTCAATTTCTTAGTTTTTGACTAAGCTTATCAAAAATAAATAAATAAATAAATAAAATAAATCAAAGGTTCAGTCACTTTTTTTTCATATTTATTCATCTGAGAATTGCATGCACATTGAATGTGTCTGTATACATAAATAATATATTTGCACGCCAAATTAATTAATTAGAGAACACAAGTTTTGGAGATTTTTTGCCCAAAATATCAAGATTTGTAAGGGTCTAAAAGAAATAATTTCAGCACTGTAAAGTCTAAAAAAAGCACAAGCATGGTAGAAAAACTTGACTTTACATTTCTAGAAAACAAAAAGTATAATATGAAAAAAAAGAGTTTTAATAAAGCATAATGAAGCAAATTAATGGTTGAAAAGTAAATTGAATAAGCCAAGTTTCATACTGCTAATTCTTATCTGGAACAAAATGGATATCATAAATAATAATACAGTAAAATAGACACAAAATCTCAAACTGTACCAAATGATTGAAACTGTTATATAATCAAAAGTGTTAACACTTTCAACTGAAATAATCAGTTTGCTATTATGAATTATATAATTTATTTCAGCAAAATTATAGTGAAGTAGAAGGGATCAAATAAAATTTTGTTATACAAAATACACTGTAGAACACGATGAGGAACTAAAGGGCCAACGTTATGGCCATGAATTCGCAATAAATGGGTGCCACTGAATGAAATGAAGATTATATTTTTTAAATTAATTTATAACTTTGAAATTTTAATTGCAAATTTCTGTAAACCATCATGAATATAAGGTGTATAATAAGTTATAATATGTATGCTCAAACGGGACAACTTTAAGCATAACTATCAAGTACTAAAGTTTACCCCCCCCCCCCCCATTTCAAAAAAAAAAAAAGTCTAATATTCATTTAGAGGGAAAAAATAGTGAAAGAAAATGAAAAACATACTTATTGCCTTCCTTTTTTAAAATTTCAAGAACTGTACTCTGTCTGTCAGTATCTTTGTTGGTTACCTAGAGAAGTCAATGATTGGTTTAAAGTAGTGGGGAAATGGTATGAGAAACATGTGTATAAACTTTCAAATGCATTGTTATTTTTTAATTTTTTTCTTCAGTGCAAAAAGGTCATAGTTTAGTTACAAATGATAAACTTTTGCTTAAACATTGATATGTGAAGCATTAAGCATTCATTTTTTAACAGTTAGATATTAAATATATATATATATATATATATATATATATATATATATATATATATATATATATATATATATATATATATATTTCTCATAAAAATTAAACAATAAATGTAATTATTTGCACAATACAGATGAATATTTTGAAAAAAATTCAAACCAAAACCTCAACCCTGCAAGATAGATTTATAATATCTTTAGTATAAATATTAGAATGAATTGATTTAAGAAAAAATATACTAAACCCAATACTTGTACACAAAGTGTAAGTTTCAATCACAAATTGTCACCATTTTATGATCGAAACTTACACTTTGATCGATCATTGGACCATAAGTGTAAGTTAGATATTTTCCCCCATCAACTAATTTAAGTTTTATATTTATAACTTTGCAAATTCAGAAAAATCATACTATAAGCATGATTTAGTCCATTCAGCAGCCTTTTGATAACATAATGCAAAATATGGTACGTGAAAAGAAGATAATGAAACTAAGTCCCTACACTTCTATCTAAATGTACTAAACATACCAGATTCTATTCAGTAAGGTACCGCCCTATAGCCAGGGTTAAGACAGAAATACATGAAATACACCGCCAGTTCAGTCAATTCTAGCCGAGGACTGCAGTTTCATGCTTATTAGCACACATCAGCCCGGCATAGGAGTGACTGAGCTGGAGGTGGAAAACCTCTTAAGGAAGCCTAGAGTGCCAAACAAACTGGTAGCTAACGCAGAATTAGCACTGACCAGACGAGGGCAATCCTCGGCAGGAATCGACTGAGCTGACAGTGTATTTCATGTATTTCTGCCTTAGCTCCGGCTATAGGGCGGTACCTTACTGAATATACCTTGCCTTGCCTTCAATATTCGAGTAGAACCGAACCATTGTTTTGGTCATTCGTCTGGTCAGTGCTAATTCTGCGTTAGCTACTAGTTTGTTTGGTACTCTAGGCTTCCTTAAGAGGTTCTCCCACCTCCAGCTCAGTCACTCCTATGCCAGGCTGATTGCTAATAAGCACGAAACTACAGTCCTCGGCTGGAATTGACTGAGCTGGCGGTGTATTTCATGTATACTAAATTCTATTTGTTATTCTGGACATTTAAATATAACTGGATATTTGCTGAAAATAACAAAAAAGGCACAAGAACATAAAATAAACACAAAATTATATTTACCGATCCAAATAAATGCAGTCTGTTCCAGCTATCGTGAATAAAGGACATAATAGAAGACTCCAAATGAAAATATTTTTTCTTACACGTCAAAGTGAGATGGTATAAAACTAAATGTACAATATCACTCCTAAATAAATGAAAATTGAAATTTTAAAAACAAGGGCAACCAAAAAACATTTTGTTAATGAAAGCTATCTCAAATACCTTATACCAAGCTACAAGAAAAAAGATCCCACATGTGATAGGTCAAACATAAAAAAAGCCGAAACTTTTTTGCCTGACTTAGTATTCTTTTGTTTCTTTAGGCAAAAAGTCAATGATATATGTTTCACAGTGTACATGTACATATTTTTATACTCTATACTGTACAAGAAGTTTCCTACTTACACAAATATTAGAGTAGCACGCGAAAATTACATTGCTCGACATGCCCGGGGCATGTGGAAATTTGGATTGGGCATGAATCTTTTACCATTTTACATGTCCAGGTGGGCTTGTTATTATTATAATTTTTTTATTAAGAATTGGTAATTTGAATGACGACTTATTATGTACTATTTATTTAAACATTTTTTAAAAGTTTTATATGCAATAATTCTTGACTCAGATATGAAGATCTTAAATAAGGTTTTTGCCTGACTATTGCTATACAAGTTCAAATATTTTTGTTATTACACAATAAAAAAAGCTGAGCGTGAAAAATTTTTATTCCAGCATTTATTTTTTAGACAAACATACCCGGTAGGGTATGTAAAATTTTAAAGATTTTTCTAGCCCTATACTAGAGTACTGTAAACTTAGCACCTTCTCTCCGTTCTTTATATTTATTTTTACTTGTTCTTCCTATTTCTCTCTGAACTGCATTTTTCTTCTTAAATTTGACTGATTAATGCATATTGTGATGCAAAAAATGTTTCCACTCAGACATAGTTCGTAGACTTCCTTGCGGTTTCTGTTACCGGGCGCCTAACTGCGGGAGACAAGATCAGCAATTTTACACACACACGTAAAAAAACGAGCTGTAGGAGAAAAATTGCTTTACTTTTGTTAATAAAAAATTGATGTATCGATATTTTGTAGTAAATCAATTGCTTACTTATTATGGTGCAAAAATCACAGAAAAAGAGGGGGAAAGAGTAAAAATACAGAATGGTATTATTTTTACCATGTCAACTCGATCCTTCCTAAGTATTCAGAACCAGCATTGCAAAGTGAGCAGATGTAAATGAAAAATCGATCGCCATAAAGCATGGGTACATCAAGGCACTTAACACAACCTAAAATGTATAAAGATAGGTAAATAATTTTTTCCCCTTTCATTTGTTGTGCAATATATAGACAAAATAAATTTCTTACTTCCATGATACCAACGTTTACATTTTGCACACTGCAACATGTTGAACTGAGTACTGTAAATAAAATTGCACATTAGATATACAAAGCATTTTTTGCAACTAGGAAACTAATTTCAACATTAAAAATAAAAAAAATGCATCCCATAAAAATGCATACAGAAATTTGTTTTTATACAAATTTGTAAAACATAAAGTTGTAAAGAACTTGAAAGCATTTCTAAATTTGTAGCTTAAATTTTTAACCTAATCTTCTGACATTGTCAAGTATTTTAGCTTTAATTATGAAAACTCAACTTAAGATAATTTAATAATTAAAAACATTTCACATAAAAATAAAACTTATTACTGTATATACTCGTGTATAAGGCGAGAAATTTAGTACAAAAAATGAGGTAAAAAGTTAGGGGAATGACTTACATGTGGGGCAGAACTTCCAAAAATTTTCCCCAAACAATTCTTGGAGAAAAACACTTGAAAACGTGCACATTTTTCCTAATTTTAAGTCCAACCTTTTTTAGCAGATGCTATTGTAGCAACTACTTCAACATTCTGCTATAATTTTACATGATGGATGGTTTGACTGTGATATGAAGAGTGAATAAAAGACTGAATACTCGAAAAGTACGGGAATCGCCTTATTCACAATTTCACCAGATAATGGCGAATTATTGGTCATTTTTTAAAAAAAT